>NC_056730.1:205274568-205359568 GCF_019279795.1 Protopterus annectens
GTAGCATACAACATACTATGAATATGTGGGCACATGTGCCTGGAGAGTACTGCAAGGCTCCACCGGATGTATCCAAGCACCGGAACTGTGATTTCAACATCCCAAAATTACGCTCTATGATTATTCTGGTTTGTGCGTGTGCCTCATTATGGCGTTCTTGCATGTGTGTGTGTGCATTTCTGATGGGTGTCATCATCCACGGCTCCAGTGCATAGCCAGCATCCCCACAAGGTGACCTTGTGTGATGTCCCCTGGCGAATACCTGATACAGCTGTGAGGCATGCCAGATATGGGAGTCATGGTAGCTTCCAGGGCTGCCAGCACACACATCCATGATAATGCCCTGCGCATTGCACACGACCTGGCAATTGATGGAGGGGTATCCCTTGCGGTTTATGTAGCGTCTACCCTGCTCCCGGCGGTGACTTGATTTCTATGTGCGTACAGTCTATCGCACCCAGTACCTCCGGTATTGTGCCACACGGTGGAAGTGGCGCATATTGCTAGCCAACTCCTCCTGAGATCTGGGGAAGTTTATATACTCATGGGCATGTGTAACATGGCATCCAGGAACTGGTGTAGTACCCTGGATGCTGATGCCTGTGAGATACCCATTATATCCCCAGTTGGCCTTTGAAAGGTACCTGTAGCCAGTATTTGCAAGCTCACACATACCTTTGTGTCCACTGGGATGGGCTCCCCTCTGTTGTCTCTCTTGTTCTCAGGCGTGGCGGCACAGCTCCACTATTTGCTGTAACATGTCCCTGTCCACCCTGTAGCTCTACTATCTCCAGGTCTTGCAGCCCCTGGTAGGTCACCCTTGGTCTGAACACTCTCCTTCTCCTATGAGGCCTACGGTAGTTGTCGGAACCCTCCTCCACAACTCCGTCTGTCTCTGACACATACCTATGCATCACGGCCACGGCACCCAACATATACATATTAAAAGTTCCCGTGTGTTTACACCCTATGGTGCGGCGTTTGGGAAATCGCGCGGTGTGTGGTGTGCATTCACACGTTATACTGTTGTGCTGTATACCGGTGATGTCATTGGGTGTGTCTGTGCAGCCGTATCTGTGGATTATCTTCGGTGTTTTACCGTTGCAACTGCAACGGTATTGCCTTTAGTGTTACATTACAGTTGCCTGCATTGGCTTAGCTTTGCATCTTACATTACTGTTTCTGCCGTTGCACCTACTATTGCCTGCAGTGCATCCTGCAGGCACATGGCATATGATGCATTTTGTCTGCCGCCGTTATGCTACCTCTGTACTTGGCTGTGCTATTTCGGTTCTTTGCTCTTTGCATTTCTACTACATCCCCTACTATCTTTGCATTCCTATGCCTCCCTTTCCCGTTTTGCGGGAGTCTGCATGCAGAGTTGTCAGCTGCCGCCGTCTGCCCTTCCTGGATTGATTGGTGTTGATTGCTCATTACGGCTCCAATTACACTGCTTCGCATTTCCTCATATTCTCCGCATTACCTTCCTATATCCGTGGTTGTTGACGGGGAGGCCGTCACATGACTGGGTTGGGGAACGTAGTCATCCTCGTGCACATGCATCTGTGCGCGCATTATGTACTCTCAGCGCATCTATTTCCTCACACGCCGGTCCTACTGCTGTGATGTGCATTGTACAGCCCATGTTTGCTGGCCTCCAATGAGCTTCCTCCTACAGTGGCACACCCCTCTGCGATTGACATGTATTCCGTGTAGGCCACTCCTCGGTATACTACCGCTGCGCCGTTTGCTCCATCCTTACACCGGCGCCGGTTTTGCGATTCACTATTATCTGCCTCATTTGCATGGCATTGACTGCTAATACATGGTACGGCGCCGAACACTGCCGCCACTCCTTGACAACCCTTGCGCTGGGGATGAGACTTTCCATACATACTATGGTGTGTGGTGGCTGTACATCTGATGTGTATTATACTGCTCTTTTAGGACATTCTCATATTATTTCATTGTTTTGCACCTTCTGTGCACATATCCGGGGGTTCTGCTGTGGTTTCTGCGTACATAACATTTATGTCATTATTTACAGTTTGTGCATGTTTTCTTTGGACATTCTCGGTGCCTTTCGCCATTGGCATATTGCACCTGTATGATACCTGACGTTGACAGCCTTCCATTACTCCTTGGTCATGTTTGGGTAAATGTAAACCGATTTTGGTTTACATTGCCGTGCCTTACGCCTGCCCAACCGTGGATCGCTATTTGCCTTCATTTGCATGGTGCAATACCGCACACAGTGTGTTTAGCATACCTACGCGGCGCAGGTCAGCGCCCGGTAGTGCACGTGGGATTGGTTCATACCTGAATCGCTCGGTGGCCATATTTGGCTTTATAACGCCGACGCTATGCGGGCGCCTGGCGCAAGGTTCATGAATCCCGGGGAAGGGATAAGTCGAAACAGCAAGATGCATGCAGTCTAAACTCACCCAGTATGGAGAATGTTGATATCTGCGCTGTAACAGAAAACTGAGTCAAGGCTCACAACAGCACCCTAACACTACCAGGTTACACCTCATACTGTGCTGTACAGCCTCAAAACATGGAACAAGCTACAAAAGGAGGGTGACTAGCAAGAATTGTCAAGGATAACCACACCCCCATGTTGGTACCACAACAAAAAGCAGCATGGACTAGCCATGGTCAAGTAACAGTGGCTAAAACTGCCCCAGTTTATAGCCTGCTACAGACTACTGTCCCAACACCAGGAACTGCACCTGGCCTATGCTGGAATACATGAATATATCAAGCCCTCCAAACCATATTATATTGGGTGACTGAAAATACCCAGACATAGACTGGGAGCATTATACTAGCTCCAACAGTGTAGGACAAAAGTTCATAGAATCCATAAACCAAAAGGCCCAGGAGCAACGTACCACTCCCACAAGAGGGGTAAGCATACTGGATGTGATAATCAGCAACATGGGTACTGGATGGCAAGATGAGAAGTGTATTGCTCACTGGTAAAACCAGACCATAGAGTAATCACACTGGATATACAAATCCTGTGGCCAGAAAACCACAGTGGAAAACATGTGTTAAGCAATATTTGCACTCCTCCAAACTGATGTGGAATCCATTAAAGGTCCTGTGCAGGTGCAAAATATGGGCCACACCTCAGAACCTGTAATACAGCCATTCCATGAACACTGCCAGGAATGCTTGGATTATGCAATCCTAAATTAAAACAAGACACAATGCCATACACGAGGAATCTGGCATGGTGGACACCAGCCATAACCAAACCATGCAAGAGAATGAGGAAGCTACTACATGATAGAGCAAACATAAACAATGAAGTAATCACTGATCAGTAGTATGGCAATAAAATCTGTCCACACATACAATCCACTAAGGCCAGCCACAACAAGTTGAATCTGTGAATCCTGAGGCAATGTTACACCTGCCCCAAGTACACAGACAACCCCCAACTCCACCCAAGAAATACAAATATATGTGAGAGATGCAACCATCTATCCAAACTGGAGGCTGAGCTCCCTCAACTCAGTACTCCCAAAACTAGTCAGGAGGAGAAGGTAACCAAACACACCACAAACACAGTCCCACATAGACCTATCACAACTGCAAACCAAACACATAATCACAGAAAAACATTCCCGGAGGCACAAATTACAAACACAGCACACCAACAGAGGCCTCTAAAGCAGACACCCAATCAAACAACCTCCAAACATAGCACATGCAACACATAGTACACAAAGCTGGTGTGCCAAACAGTCACAGGCCAGAAGGAGAAACAACATGCCTGATACAGTTGTAATAGGTGACTCCATAGTCAGACACACTGCTGTCCCGCACACCAGATTGAACAAGGGAAAGGGTACAGTAAGCTGCCTGTAGGCTGCCACAATACGCCACATAACAGAAGTATGCAGGTCACTCCAAAGCAAGTACAAATATGATGCAGTCATAGTCCATGCTGGCGTGAATGACCTGAGATGTACCTCCCTAAACTACATGAAAAGAGACATAGATGAGCTCTCTGATTATGTAGTCCAGGCCGGTATGACACTCACCATTTGCAGCATCCTACCCTTACCAAGAATAATGCCACAGTACAAACATGGAATGATCAGTCATAGCAAGTGGCACACTTACTGGTGTCATTCCAAGGGGATCCAATGTCTGTCTGCTTGGGATGTCATGCTTGACAAGCCACGCAGCTGTTCTTGGGATGGCTTGCACCTGTTACCCCTGGGTGTCTGGATATTGGATAAGGCCTTTGCCATCTCCATAGAGCCTTTTGTAGGCAAGGCTGAAAAGACTGACCCACCACCCTAGAAAGCATAAGTGGAAAGAAACATAAGGGTAATGCTGACCAATGCCAGATGTGTAAACCCCAATATGCATGCTCCCAAGGCCATCCCCAGTATGGAGAACATCGATGTCTGTGCAGTGACAGAAACCTGCTGCAAGCCTCCTGACAGAACACCAGCACTACCAGGTTATACCACATATCATGTGTCATGGCCCCAAAACCTGGAACAAAACATAAAAGGAGGGTGAGTATCCATATTCAGCACAGACACCCATACGTCCAGGTAACTGACAATGCACAAGGCATTGGAGTCCACCCATGTGCAACTAACTGTAGGCAAGACTGCTGTACAGTCTGTAGCATGCTACAGACCACACTCTCACACACAGGAACCCCACCCAGCCATCCTGAAGACACTGGACAGTATGAATGTCCCACCAAATACCAAACAAGGTACCACAAATTACCACATAGGTGGTAAACCATTATGTATGGAAGGAGTACCTAGGGACCTAGGGACACAAGTGGACAGTAACCTGTTATGTGACACCCACATTGCCAATGTGGCTAGGAAGACTGTCTACATTTGACACCGTATCAGGAAAGGATTCACATCTACCTCAACAGAGGTCATTGTGCCCCTATACTGTTCTCTTATCACACCCATAATCTAGTACAATGCCTCATATGGGATGTACCTTACCTGACACCTGCAGCAGTTAGAAAGACCTCAAAGGTACCTCACCAAGAGGATAAAGGGTCTCAAATATATGTCATATGCTGCCTGGCTGTAGACACCCCAGCTGAATGCAGTCACATACTGCCTACACAGAGGCATTGCATGCCTGTTGTAGAAGGCCATGCCCAACACAGGAGTAATGGACATGCTCCACCCCAGAAAACTCAAAGCCATCGGAGCTGTGAGAGTGAGAGATGTCAACCTCAACAAATAATGAAATAGGATGTGCTGGTGGGACAGATACATAATCCAGAGGCTCCCCACACCCTGGACCAGAATCCCACTCCATGTTAAGCATAGCCCCTCACTGACACTCAACAGGAATCTTGCCAAGTGGATGGATGATTGTTGAGTTACACTGGGGGTCTTCACTGTGTCATGTCCAGACAGAGGCACAGCAAAGCAAATCATAAATGGCCATAATATTCACATAGCAAGGGGTGGCAAAAGCCACACACACTCTGGCTAGGCTAACAAATGCCCTAGGGTGGATAGCCTAGTATGAACCTATGAACCTATGAAGATACAAATTGTACAGGACACTAAGGATAATCCCAAGGCTTTCACAACTGATGGTAGGAACCATGTTGGGAATTCACAGATATGCTCTGAATCACACAAATATCACAAACACACACACATATTGCCAACATACATCCTGACAGGTGCAGTGCAACCCCCCCCCCCGAATGCAGAATATCTATCCCAGCAGACTGCTGGCCCCCTGACATTGCAGATGCTGAGGTAACAGCCAACATCTACAAAGCAATGGTATGAGATGGTGTCCTGGGCTTAGTGCAACATGGACTCCAAGATGAATGGAATGCCAAACCACACTACTGCTTAATGTCAGTCTTACCACAGAATATGTACCCAAAGAGCAGTGTACAACAACAATGGTCCTTCTCAACAAAGGTGTTGCCTGAATGGATACTGAAAACTACTACCCCAGAATCCTGAGAAGCTCGGTCTGCACAGCTATGGAAAGGATCAGCATGTATCACAGACATAAAGATATTGGGGACCTACTGACACCGGACCCTACCCAGTGTGGCTTTCTTAAGTGCAGATCCTGCCCCTAAACATGTTTGACTCAATTGAAACAGTCATTAAGGTCATTGATGAGGGCAATGTGGTCCACACAGCATAGCTGGACCTTGCAAAGGCTTCTATACAATACCCTATGTGTTCATTATAGATAAGCTCACCAGCTTAAATATAAACCCCTATGTCAGTAGAGGGGTTGCAAACCAGACCAAGGACAGAACAGACATGGTCAGACATGCTGCAGCCATGTCAGACTACAAACCAGATATAATTGGCATCACACAAGGCTTGGTCCTGGGATCTCCCTCGTCTGGGATATATGTCCCATAGGTACAGGCAAACATGGAAGGACTGTGTCCGAACATGTTTGCAGAGGACTACAAACTGCTCACCACATATGATCAACCAGCTGACGCAAGCATCCCACAAAAGGGCCACATAGAAACAGACAACTGGTGCCATAGCCATGTCAGCAAGCTAATTGCAGAAAAGTGTATAGTCAACCCCCATGGATATACAGTAAGTGCCCACCAATTACCACATAGGTGTTAACCCATTATGTAGTTAACATGAAATGAGAGACCTGGGGACACAAGGTGATAGATATCCTGCACTGGACAAACATGTGCTGTAGTGTTTACAGAAACATACCATATACCCACCTAATCATGAAGGTTGTCAGATCTAGATAAGGGGAGGTCATGGTGGCTCTGCAGTCATCCTTCATCAGCGGTACAATTGACTACAATAGCCCCTGTGGGATGTACCTCAGCAGATACCTCCATCAACCGTAAAGTCCCCAACAGTACCTCACCAGGAGTATCAAAGAGCTTGCACAGATGCCATGTGTTGCCTGTGTTGCTGGTATCAATAAACATGCTGCACCTTGTACAATCTGAATGGCAGTGAGCTATGCACATGAGAGACCTGAACCCCAGCACTGACTTACATAGGACAAGCTGTACTGCATTGTCCATAACACAGAAGCCACCCCCACCCATGAGTGAACCCCCAGTACAGGCTACCCATAGAGTCACTTATCAATCTTCCTCAATAGGAATCTTGATGAGTGGATGGGAGATGGTAGCTTTATCCTGGGTATCACTGTCATGTCACAGGTAGACAGAGGCACAGTATACTAACCATGACATATGTCATGGCAAACTCCACTTACAATGTGTGTTGAAGGACAAACACACTCTCCAACTAGCATTAGACATGGACTAGGGCACATTGCTAGTGTTTGCAAATGTACAGCTATGTTGTGGAATACACTACCAATGTTGGACAAGCCTGGTTTAAGTAGTTCATATCTGAACAGAATGCAACATGGTCAGATGTACACAACTGGCCCCTAACCAGGCTGTTGTGCTCACTATCGAAATGTAAAGCAGTGATAGCACTAAAGCCCAGAATACTGTCCACCACAGTCAAAGTACTACCAGTACACTATACAGTATTACAGTGTTAGGTCAGTGTGAAAGGATGTTGACAACTGTATGCAAAGTATCCCATGCAAACACTGCAGGCACAGTATAATCCTGTTGTGTTCACACACAAAGCAGTTGTACAGTAACTACACAACATGACACACAACACACAACCATAAACGGGTGATATTTGTTGAAGTTCACACTCATCCACAAATGTGGTGGGCTGCAGAGTCCAACATATGGAATGCTCACACTGGGCATGCTCACACACTTTGATAAATGAGACATATGTCAGACAACATGCCATGGGAAGGCTGAACTGGGCATGCTCACACACTTAGGCCAAATCTCAGTTTAGCAGTTGGACACACATATCTGGTATTTTTACGTGTTATTCCAGGAACCAACCACATTACAGCAGTCTGCCCAGTGCACACAGTTAAATGACTACAGAGACATACGTGATCTAGTGGATCACTCCCATATGCAAACATCTTCCACAGATGCACAAGTTGTTCATACAAACAGGGAATGCTATGGCAATAAAGATGTGCAAACAGTCTATCAGCAACAAATAATATGCATTTGACAATTAAACATATGGGTGTAGAGGTCAACACTAGGCTGTTTGCCCTAGGGAATGACAGCTTAGCCAGAGTGTGCTTGGTGTCTGCCTCCCCACAGGATGCACATTCCCCTTTCTAAACACCGATGATGTCAGCACCCTATAAGTACAGCAGGAGAAAAGAAACTTCCAAGTAATGCGAATAGCGCGCTCTGCTAATTCATCCGTCACAAGTGTCATAACATAGCTCGGTAGGAGTTTGAATCCTGCAAATGCTCAGTGTGTGTGAATGAGTGGGGTTGGTGTGTGTGTAAGTCTGTGGGAGAGAAATGTCCCTTTTGGCAACTAGGAAAACACACTATAAGATGCACATTCACCTTTCTAAACACCGATGATGTCAGCACTCTATAAGTACAGCAGGAGAAGAGAAACATTCCAGTAATGTGAATAGCGTGTTCTACTAATGCGTCCGTCACAAGTGTCATAACATAGTTAAGTAGGGGTTTGAATCCTGCAAATGCTCAGTGTGAGTGGGGTTGGTGTGTGTGTAAGTCTGTGGGAGAGAAATGTCCCTTTTGGCAACTGGGAAAACACACTACAGGATGCACATTCCCCTTTCTAAACACTGATGATGTCAGCACTCTATAAGTAAAGCAGAAGAAAAGAAACCTCCCAGTAATGCGAATAGCGTGCTCCGCTAATGCGTCCATCTCAAGTGTCATAACATAGTTAGGTAGGGGTTTGAATCCTGCAAATGGCAAGTGTGTGTGTTTGTCTAAGGGGGGTTAGTGTGTGTGAGAGAAATGTCCCTTTTGGCAACTAGGAGAACAGACTACAGGATGCACATTCCCCTTTCTAAACACCAATGATGTCAGCACTCTATAAGTAAAGCAGGAGAAGGGAAACCTTCCAGTAATGCGAATAACGCACTCCGCTAATGCGTCCGTCTCAAGTGTCATAACATAGTTAGGTAGGGGTCTGAATCCTGCAATTGGCAAGTGTGTGTGTCTCTGAGAGAGGTTAGTGTGTGTACAATTGTGTGTGAGGGAAATGTCCCTTTTGGCAACTAGGAGAACAGACTACAGGATGCACATTCCCCTTTCTAAACACCGATGATGTCAGCACTCTATAAGTATAGCAGGAGAAAAGAAGCTTTGCAATAATGCGAATAGCGCGCTCTGCTAATGTGTCTGCCTCAAGTGTCATAATATAGTTAGGTAGGGGTTTGAATCCTGTAAATGGCAAGTGTGTGTGTTTGGCTGAGGGGGGTTAGTGTGTGTGCAATTGTATGTGAGGAAAATGTCCCTTTTGGCAACTAGGAGAACAGACTACAGGATGCACATTTCCCTTTCTAAACACTGATGATGTCAGCACCCTATAAGTATAGCAAGAGAAGAGAAACCTTCCAGTCATGCGAATAGCACACTCTGCTAATGTGTCTGTCTCGAGTGTCATAACATAGTCAGATAGGGGTTTGAATCCTGCAAATGGCAAGTGTGTGTTTTTGGCTGAGGGGGGTTAGTGTGTGTGAGGACAATGTCCCTTTTGGCAACTAGTTGAACAGACTACAGGATGCACATTCCCCTTTCTAAACACTGTTCAGCTGAAGGCCATGGCTCTGGCACAAGTTGTCTGTTTCTATGATGCCCCTTTGGAAGATGCTTGTGTCGGCTGGAGAGTCGATTATGATGGCCAGTTCGCAGTCATCTGCATATATGGTCAGCCACAGTCCGTCCGTGTTGGCCTGTACCTCCAATAAATATATACCAAACAAGAGAGGTCCCAGGACTGAGCCTTGTGGGACACAATTCGTAACTGGTTTGGAGTCTGGCATGGCTCCAGCAATTCTAACCATGTGGGATCTGTCCTTGAGCCACTGTGCAATCCATCTAGTGACATAGGGGCTTATATTTAAGCTGGTGAGCTTCTCTAGAATGCCAAGGAGTGTTTTGGGTGCATGCATCTGGAGGTTTAGACTTCTGGCGTTGGGTAGCATTACTCTTAGTTTCTTATCCCTTGTGATACCTATGAAGGTGGGTTTGTCATTTGAGCCTTGCCTAACATAGGCACTATGGGGGTAGCAAGAGCCTTTGCCAATATCTGAAAGCCCAGGGGTGACAGGTGCAGGCCGTCCCTAGTGAAGCAGGTAGTTCAACAGAAGATGAATATGTGAAGGTGTAGTGCCTGTGATTAGTTAGCAGTAGCATATATGACTGCTCACATGGACACATGCCAGGTAAGTCATATGCACTGTGTCACAGGCAATGTACATGTGAACAGGACAAACAGTGACATCCTGTCAAGTGGGACATGGACATACATATAGTAAGCTATGCAGATGGCACTAGGAGTCCACAGAAGCTCTATAACTATGCATTGCAGGTGTGATCAGTATTCCAGGGTAATTGCAAGCAAACATGCATGCAAACAAAGCTACAGTAAACAGGGCTGCATGTAGTCCATTGTACAACAAACAAGCTGTACCAGTTCCAGTAGGTAACACTGCAAATATGCAGGCACTATGCACATGTACATGGAAATACACGGGTCAGATGGCTAGGGTCCAGTCTCAGTGCACACAAGTGTACAGACCATGTACTGTCAGGATGTACAATAACTGGATGGAAACCCATGTGCTCATACCTGCAGTAATACACATGTCAAATAACAGACACTGAGCCTTCACCCAGTGGTTCCATACATAGTAGGATGTATGCTACCTGGCCTGCCACCACAGTATCCCTGATATATATGGGGACTCTCCCTCCTGTGACAGTTAGTTTTGTGTGTTGGGGCTGTCTAGCATGGTATGAGATGTGAGCATGCCGTGCTAGGCTGCTCCTGTGTGTCCTGTACCAGTCGTGTAGTACTGCACACATATCAACATCCTCAAACATCTGCATTGCAAAGTCCAGTGTGGGCAACATGCCACTTGCAATTTACATGTCCATCATTGCGTATTACTACATTCATTATCTTATCTCCTGTGCTACCTATGTATGTAGCCTTCTGTTGACATCATTACCACCAGTATGCCAACATGTGCAGATGATACACTATGGTACTTACCATGGGTGTAGACAACAGGACATGACAATCACACACTTACTGCATCAGGCATGCTGTGATATACCCACAATTAATTCAGCACACAGTACTGTTAACAACATGATACTATTACTATACATCTATGTGGTCACCCTGTGCATCAGCAACATGTTAACCTGTACCTGCACAGTTGTTACAGATTGCAGGAGGTGGCACAGTTTCATCATATGCACAGGGTGTGAACTTGGTATGCCTGAGTCAGCCACCGATACCACCAATTGACATGTATGTGTATGTGTGTTGGTGAGGGACAGCAGTAGAAGGTGGGGCAATGTTGATGCAGTGTGTGCGTGTCACGGTAGCCCTAGGTGTTGTCAATTCGCATGTGTGTATGGATGCACACAGTTCCACCTCATGGCTGCCATATACTGGTGTTTGTGGACAGCCACAGACTGTACCTGCCAGGTCATACAGATCAGTGTCTCTGGCCACGGACATGGTACCTGTGCCTTGCAGGGGTGCTACGGACTGTATCCAGTACCAACCCAGACTGGGTACTGTCATCAGAAGCAGGTGTTCGCTGACTGGACACAGATCCCTGTCGGGCCCAGCCAGAGCCACGTGCACGTGGTCTCCTGTGGCGGTCTGATGACAGCACAGACCCAGCATTGCTGGGGCTGCTGCTGGCACTACGGGGCAGCGGCCCTGTTGTCGTCCGGACGACTGCCAGCTGCTGCTGTTGCTGGCATACGGCCACGTCGAAACCTCAACCGCCCACCATCGTCCTGGCTCATGGACATATAGTTGTGGAACCGGTCTAATATGTCCCCACAATGTCTGTCTATGACATCGGTGAAATCATGGCAGCCGCAATGTCACGCATACTGTCAGTCATGGCTGTGCGACATGCTGTCAGCTCCCTCAGACCCTGTCTGGTGTACCGTTCCATACGTGACTGTGCCTGCATGACAGCCCAAAACATAGCTGAGGTTGTAAGACCTCTGTGGGCATGTCTGACAGGGGCAGTATGCCCACGGATGCTCCCACGAGAACCCCTGGACATCTGTCTGTGTGGTACCATCTCTGGGCCATGCCCATGGCTGCTGTGTGGGAAGGCATGTGCCACAGATACCACATTACCCTGGTCAATGCCCACTGTATGCTGTCCATCACCTAGGGACATTGGTGACAAAGGGTGTATTGGCAGGATAACTGTGCGCTTTGATGGGGTCGACAGCTGTGTACTGTCAATTGGCTGACCAATGGCGGACCATGGCATACTTTCCTGTGCCATTACACAGATGTTATCATTATCAGTACCCACAGCACCTGATTCAGGTTCCCTGCTACATGACACCAGAGCAGCAACAGAACCTGTGGGAGGGAAACAGGAAACACAGTTTACAATGTCTACACATTACCAGTGATGCACACATGCACACATGCACACATACACAGGTGCACACATGCACACATGCACACATGCACACGTGCACACATGCACACATGCACAGGTGCACAGGTGCACACATGCACACATGCACACATGCGCACATGCGCACATGTACACAGGTGCACACATGCACACATGCACACGTGCACACATGTACACAGGTGCACGGGTGCACACATGCACACATGCACACATGCACAGGTGCACAGGTGCACAGTTGCACACATGCACACATGCACACATGCACACAGTTTCACACAATTGTACAGTACTCAGTATGCGTGATATCAACACACAGACACAGACACACCTACATGCATACAAAGAGCACTACTAAGTGAGCCAAATAGTACTATTACTATCAACACTATTACAGGAATTGTTAATACACACTCACCAGCATGGATAGGCTGCATTGCTGTTATACCAGAGGGTCCTGCAGACGTGAAGAAACTAATGTCAGTGGGCACAACTGTGCCATTGTTACTGAGTATGATACAGGTCAGTAGTACAACAGTCGCCTTTCACAGGTCAGCTGCTAATATTGAGGATATCACACTTGCACATTAAATACTATGGTGACAGCTGCAAATCAAGGACACACCTCACACATGCATTAACTTCCAGTGTACACAACAGTCAATTATACATATGGCATATTACCTTCACGTTCACTGTCTTGCTGCTGCGTGGCTCCAGCCTCCATCATAATGCATGTCTGCTGCTGTTGTTGTTGCTGGCAGACTGGAGCCACTACACTCATGAGTAGTCCCTCCAGTCTGGTGAGTGGGGGATGTGTAGCCACCCCACCACCTGTGGCGACCTGTTGCCTGTGGATATCTGACGCACGCTGACAGACATGTCTGATTAAATCACTGCAGTGATGTCGTACCTGCTCATATGTCCTATTATGCGTGCCTATGTCATTTACCTGATGGACAAGGTCTTGCCACAGTGCAGCCCTCTCCTGCTGATTCTGGCTGGTGTGGGAAAAGAGTATTGCATAATCCCGCACCAGGCTCTGGTGTATCTCCTCATCCTCAGCTGTGGAGTAGGTGGGATTCCGTGGGCCATGTACCTGAGAAAGAAAATAACCTGGTGTCAGCAATATATGTCAGCAGAATTTGGCACACATACTACACATGCTACTCGACTGTTATGATACAACATATCTCACATATGTAGCATCTGTCTGTCTATTGGTGGATACACATGTAGATGGCCAGGTATCAGTGCTCAGCCAGCAACTCTGCAACAGTACCTGGCACACTCCATACGACATACTACCAAACTCCAGCAGTCAGAACACTGATTCAGGTCAAGAGCACCTCCTCACTCTGGGGGTTTGTATCTAGGTACTGTATGGCCTACATCATCAACTACTGTGAGCTGACCACACACTGATTGCCCTGGATATACATATCCCACCTCCACCACCAGCACAAACGACTATAGTGCATAACATTACAGATACAAACTTTACACTTTGTAACAGTGACATGGTATCCTTTCAGCCCACTGGGCCAGTGGCAGATACAACCCACAATGCTGACCCCTACACAATTGCTTTCTACAGACATCTCCGAGAATGCATGGATCATGCAATCCCATATATGACCAAGACACTTTCCACAAAGGGACAGCATCCTGTCTGGTGGACCCCAGCCATAGACAGATTGTAATACAGAAGATGGAAGCTACTGCAAGACAGAGCATAATTCCGTGAAGGGAGGGCATGTCTGAGCAGCACTAGTAAGGATCTATTTTCCATCATACAAACATCCATGGGCAACTTTGAGAGGGAAATCAAGAGGGACACTACAGATAACCAGAAGGCCTTCTTCAGTTATGTTAGCAACCTGGTCAGGATCCATCCTCTATGCCCATAGTTAGTACACAACAACACATATTTCACTGACACCACAGATATTGACAACATTGTGGCAGACAGGTTCAGTGTAGGTGTCACCCCGCCCTCTCCCCCAAAATAAGACATAGTTATCCCAGCTGACTGTAACCTCCCTGTCATCACAGATGTCCAGGTGAGAGCCACCCTCAGGACAGCAGAATACACAACATGAATGGGACCTGATGGTATCCCCAGTTGCATGCTACATAAACTCTGACAGGAGCTAAACACACATATAGAAGTGCTATGTAACACTAGCCTGACTACAGGATATGTACCTGTACACTGGCGCAGCAGCAGTGGTTCCACTCCACGAAGGAGGCACCTCAACATACCAATACAATACAACACAATACATTACATTACAATACAATACTATACAATATGCTATTGCCCTGGGACTACAGCAGCGTACTGTTCTGCTACCCTGACCATTGTGACACATGTGGTGTGATGGTACCTGCTGCTGTCACACAGTTACACATGGTGACTCATATGGCATATTACCTATCTGACTAACATTCAGCAGGGGTATGTGTGACATGTACTCATGGGGAGTCTTGCTTCTTAACACTGTGTGGTTTATTGCAGGGTATGTCTTATCTGTGGGAAGGAACTTTTACCTCCACATGTGCACTCTATTGCAGTGGCACAGATGACACACAGCAGACATTTAGGTTGTGGATGGTGTGAGGTGTTACTATGGTTGTTGGACATCTGTCATGGGTGTGACTTACATATGTAAATCCGGGAGTGGTAACCTCTATGTGGGTAGTATATGTGTACTCTGTGGTGTTATCAGTCACTGTGCATTGGTAATGTGTTTGAGTGCATTGTCACAGTGTTGTACATGTCACTGTGTCCTTCTCCATATCTGTAGCTGTCATGTGAGGTCCATACCATGGCATCCATTATGTGGTGTGGAGGGGTACACCGACCTACATGTCCATAGCTGACACACCATGTCCGCTGACACATACCATGTGCAGGTATTCCAGGGATAGTGTGCCACTGCGAATATCATTGGGGCCACTATTGTACACATTTATGACCCTGTTCACCCCTGACACATGCAGTGGTGGGCAGCCAATCACATATCTGGTGGTTACTGGTGTAGGTGATTTGGAATGTGGTATGGTACTCCGGTTTTGACACTGGTGTTCACTCCATGCCTTTGTCACCAGGAACCTGTTGCAATACATCTGTACACATGTGCCTCACTCAGAATTTATATACATCTCTCTCTCTCTCTCTCTCTATATATATATATATATATATATATATATATATATATATATATATATATATAGATATATCTATATGCATATATATATATACATATATATATATATATATATATATATATATATATATATATATATATATATGTCTGTATACATATACACATATATATATTGATGTACATATATTGCTGTAGATGTGGAGGGGGCACAGAGGGGTGTGAGTGACAGAGCGGGTGGGACAGGCTGTGTTGGAGGTCATCATATACAGTCATACCTGTAGATAGTCAGATCAGTCTGTCTATGTATATGTATCTACATATATCTATATCTGTATGTGTGCATTACATAGATGTTTGTACAATATTCTATCTACATCTGTCTATGTATTCCTACATCTCTCTCTATGTATGTATACATATATGCATATCATATATATATATATATATATATATATATATATATATATATATATATAGATAGATATACACACATACATATGTTGACATACATACGTATCCATATGTTAGACAGGTATATCAACATATTTGTCTACCATACTGTATACACACACTAACATACTGCTAAACATACATAACTGTGAAACCTACTTTGTACATGGCACTACAACCTACAATCAACCAACATTGATATGTGCACATAGATGCTCTCACATACAAATGTATGTACAGCCTTCACTGATAGTTGCTGTATGTCCCCTGCCCATTACACATCTTCATATACATATGGATACAGACCAATGACACATATGGAGGGTTCACAGTATGTAGACCTTTATAGTATTACTTTACATTACCTGTGTTTGTCACAGCTGCTTGTGTTGCCGTCTGGTTCTCTGTCCTGCTGCTCCACTTCCCAGTTGTCAGCTTTCAGGTAGCTGTTGCTGAACAATTTGTTTGTGTCTGCTTAATTGCAATTTTCTTTGTCTCTGTCTCTCTCTCTCTCTCTGTCTGTCTGTCTCTCACGTCCTTCTCAGGGTGCAATGAAAGTATTGCATGTGTGGACTGGGAGTACAGCATACTTTTGTAGGTATCTGCATATGCCCATGTGATGGCCTCTGCACCAATTGTTAGCCAGCATTTGCTAATTGCATGCAGCCAGTTGTGTACTGATTGCAGTTCCCACTGTGATTTCAGAACAGTGCTATAAAAAGGTATGTGAGATAGGCATAGCCCTTTCAGATTTTAAGGGCAGGGACCATGCTGTTATGCTGTGGACAATGTTCCGTGAGTGTAAATTTTGGTATCTCTCTCATATTTCCAGGTGTGTTGTAGATTAACATTCCTTCATTCATTTCACCAGTTTCCTTTACTAACTGTGTATGTACACTGACACCTACAACTACTACTACTGTTAATGTGTGTGTGTGTGTGCTTTCCTTTCACTTTTGCTTGCACTTTGTTGCTAAGGCTTCAGTAGTTGCCCTTTACAGTCACTAGGTGCTAGGTGTCTTGACTGTAGTGTGCTGCTGTAGCTTTCCTATTTTCTATGTACATTCACACCTTGGAATGCTTGCTATATCTGCTAGGGTGTTACAGCATGCAGTGTGGTCTGGCCATGGTGTGGGCCTTGACATCTATTAGGGTATTTGAGTATGCTGCTGAGCAGGCCCGAGAGACTTTCAGGTTCATCTGTTATGTGCCTCGTGGAATGGTACATATCAGTGGGGTACACCCATTAAAATGTCTGGTATGCTGCAGTTGTGACTGTGGGTTAGCATGAGCATATGTATTACTACACTTTTTCTGCCATGCAAGTGATGAATACTTTCAGGACTCCATAGTTACCATTGCATGTGTTACACATTTCTGCCTACTATTTGTACATTTCACATGGGGTCTGTGGGGCATCACTGTAAGTCATTCACTGTTGTTATGTCTAGGCTCTTAACTATTCAAATATGGTGGTGTCAGACCCGTCATGTGTACAGATATTTGCAGGTTGTCCACATTTCTGCCTCATATTTTGGTCAATATCTCATGCACACCTTTTTCTGGCAAGTCACTCTGGGCTCAAGTCAGAATATGGTGACAAACATTCAAGTTTCAGACTGCATACCCTTCCAAACATCCCACAAAGTGCAGACCCTGTTACTCTCTGAACTGTCTGCGTTTGTTGTAACATTATTTGTAATGTGTCCCTGGTTTTGGGCCTTTGCTCCACATATTTTATTACTTGGTCCAGATGTACTCCTGTAAGAGGTTGTGGGGTATGGGCAGTGATTATCCTGCTGTGAGTATGTGTGTGGCTTGACATTATTACCAACTAGCTTCCAACTAGCATGGCTGTTTCTGTTCACACACTACTATTATGGAAATCCACTAGTTTTGATAGTAATTCTAAATGGCATGCTTTGTGTACTACACATCTATATTCCCTTTACATTCATTCCTACTATTACATTATATATTTATTTTAGCACAATGTTCTTGTATAAGAATCATGGCTTAGTGGTAAGTCATGCAGACTACTGTTTCCAAGGTCCTGGGTTTGGGACTCACAGTGGGATTTTATTTTTCTTTTGAGCTGAGTACAGGACCTGTCAATCAAAGTGACTAAGGCACTTTTAAGCAGTTGTAACTGGGTTAGCGCTGGTTTGCGCGGAGCTCACGCATGCACACTGGCGGTTAGCTCCGCGCACACCCGCTTACAACCGCTTAAATGTGCTTACTCTTGCGCACACCCGCGCTATTTTCTTTGAAAGAAAAGAAAATGGGGAGACAAGAAAGTGGTGAAAAAGGGGTCACAAAGAGGGTAAGACAGTAGGGAAACAAGCTTGGGATGTGCAGGTGGGATGTAGGTAAGGCCCATAGCTGCCCATTTCTTCATCAGCAACAGTTGTGCATATGTATGTAATTTGGTGTGACATTTGAAACCTTCCACCCCTGAGAGAGGTGTCAGGACAACAATAATACTTGTTGTACAGCCAATTGTAATTGATAGGTTCCATGTCCAGTAGACATGTGTGCGGAATGGGCAGCTATGTATGGGGCATAATTTTTTTGTGGTTACAGAGTGCCCTTTTTTTTTCTTTTCAGGTGAGAGTGGTATGTCAGGTGAAGGAAGTCGGTACAGCTGGGAGGTAGGTTGGGTAGGTAAACAGATAAGACAAACAAGACGCATACAGGGGTGGTGTATGACACGTGTGGGTGGGTTACGCAATTGACGGGGACGGAGGTTTGGATATCCAGAGCCCATGAGCCCACAGATGGCAACAGTGGAACTGATATCCCCACCCATAGGCAGTTGCCACTGTTCCTTCACTGCCCAGGACGGGGCTGTGCTGGGGGCTGTGTAGGTGGGGCAACAGGCATGCCCATTAGTTGCGCCACCCGTGCCTCGAGCTGGCTTATGGGCTCGAGAACAGAGTCCTGAATCTCCCTACGCACCACAGTCCGGATGCTACGGAGGGTGAGTGGTGGTTCTCCTCCGGCCACACTTGCAGAGGGGGGGGTGAGCCCCATCCCCTCCAGCGCTTCCACCCGCAGGTGGCACAGGGCCACCGGAGGAGGGTCCGGACTCGGCACTAGTGCCAGGTGCACTCGCCAGCTGAGGTGGGAGAGGTGGGTCCGCTGGAACCCGCCTTCCCTGTCGTCCTATGTTTTGCATTATGTCATGACAGTTTGGGTTAGTGACATATAATACCATTCACAATTAGTTGTAACAGCATGCATTAGTATTCCCATTAACCAAACACCCAGATATTCATACCATTGAACAACGTGCATAACACATGCATAATTTGAACAGAAATACACAGTCCAACAACATGCAGGGTTAATTGATGGCAACAGGCCATCAGGTGTGGATGTATGAACAGGGCAGATGCATCAACGGACATGCAAATATATATGACCCAACAGAACAAAGGGGTGTTAATTGTGATTGCACATACCATTTTCACGTGGAATGGGTTATATGTGGTTATAGGGTGGGGTGAAGAAAGTAATATTAACACCTTCAAATAACAATACATATGCTGTACATTTCTAATAGCTACAGTTATATACACAATACTGTTCTAACTACAGTTTCCTATATGATAACTATTTCAACTTGGTGATAGGACTGTTACTGCAACATCAATATACATTTTATGGTTCTTCATACACATTCATATCTAGATTTGTTCAGCTACATCATCCTGCTACATTTGCTTTATATAGCTGTAGACAAGTGTGGATGTTTGGTATATCAGACAAACATCCTATCTGCATATTGCAGACTGGGAGCAACATATCCAGATTTTGGTATACACATTCCAGATTCAGCAACACTTTGAACAGATTTTGCTGTTTGGTTTTGAATCTCACATGCATTTCATTCTGTCTTGACTGCAGTATACTTTATTCAGGGGTTATTACTACTGTATTGCTGGATTCATGACACTTTCTCACACTCTCTCACTTGCTTTCATTTTACTATTCAGGATGGTACTTCTAGGCTTTATTGACATGTTTTACCAGTAGTTATTACAATCCTTTCCAGCAGTCTCACTTCTGTCATGTTTCAGTATTTCCACAGGGATATATTTCACACATGTGATTTCATCATCTTCTGCAGCTATACTTTTCAGCCTGCTGCAGGTTGTGTACTATTTTCTTACAGGCAGGGCATTTTTATTTCAGAATATATGTCGGACAGTTTCATTTTTAGGTTAAACTTACAGGCTGAAACACACCTTTGTAATCAAGCAATACTTGCATACACTTTAACACTGTTTCTTGCAGATTTTATTCCTTACTGACTACACTGCACTCTTTTGCTGACTGTCATACTTTTATATTTCTTTACAGTTAGTGGTAGTGGATTACTGACCTGCCTGGTGGTGCAACCACACCAGCCTATCGCCATAGGCTCTGCGGTTCTCAGAACGGACACCTGCAGCTGTAATATAAATGAAGTAATATTGGAATACACATCTCCATAATATCAGCTAGTTTAATTTCTTACATACATAATTAAATGTTACTTACTCAGTAGTGGGGCGTTGGGTGTTTGCCGGGCCTCCTGGATCCAAAGGTTCAGTTGGTCCTGCTTGCGTCTCTTCAGGTCCGCATGGTGGTGACGGACCTGCTCACCAGTCCTTGGAATCCCTGTGGCACTGGTGAGATCTGAGCCAACCGGTCCCACGCCTCAGCCCTGTATGCTCCCCAGAGGACCTGGCCCTGCATGAGTTGGGCCTCATGATTATGGACTAGGAGCCAGACCATGTACCTGGACTCATCAACACCCCACCTCTGTGCTCGAAAGCAACTACCCTCTCCTACTCCTGTCATTCTGCCTGCAGGTCAGTTCTACAATCGTTTATGCTGTGTATTCCCGCCAATGGGGCTTATATAGTCCATTTTTCCCGCACATATCTGTGATTGGCCATTTTGGAATTGTATCAACTTCAGTAAACCTGCATTGTCATGCTCTAGTTTGTATTCATTCCTATATATTAGCTATTATTGCATCTAAAGGTACTGCTGTCATGGCTTAGTGGTTCTGTACCTTGACTATGGTGTATAGTATCCTGGGTTCGAACCTAGCCACTGCTTTTTATTTTTCATGACTGTCTAGATATGCTGAGGGGTGTGTCTGTGTAAAGGCAGTTTTAATACGGCTTGCTCAACGTTGCCCGTCGGTTAGCTTGTTTGCGCAGTGCGCAGCTCCATGCAAACGGGGTACGCTGCTTTAAGCCTCATTTGGCTATCAGCACGCATATTACACTCAGCTCAGTTAGAGGCAAATAGATTTAGTGTGTTAGACCACTGCTCAGCTACGGGCACTCATTTTGCACCAGTTAAACCACTGCTCATCTACAGGCACATTCACTCACTCTGTTAAACTGTAGCTCAGCTATGAGCATATCTGGCATTTTTTATTCTTTTGTTACCTCACATGTCTTCAATATAAATGGGCTATTTCATTACATTTCACATAAATTGTGGTTTTATGTGTACATATTTGTCAGGGACTTGTTTCCTGCTTATTTTGAAAAAAAAAAAATTGGTGTTGTGGGGGCTTGAACCATGAATGCCTGCTCTTCAGCCAACATCTCTACCGCTATGCTATTGCTTCCTGGCTTATTTTGCATATTTAGTTCTTATATGCTTTCCCACTGACTGCTAACTGTAGCTGCGCTACAGGCACGCCCGCGCAAACGAGCGCACTCACGGTTAAACATCTTTACAATTTAAAAAAATATATAACATGTTCATTTATATATATTTTATGTTCATAGTCTGTGGGAGCATGTGTTGTGTTGTGTTTATTCACATTTCCGTGGACTCTGTTGGGGGTGTTTACTTTGGGCACTTTTACACTTCTGGGGGCGTGCCCGCTTGCAGGGCTCAGCCTACGGACACGCCCCCTACTGTCTTACATGGACCGTGTTAGACTTAGGTGTGATTCAGCATGCTCTCATGAATATGCAAAGCATGCTGACATCACTCCGTTTAACTGCAGCCTCCGTGTAAGAGTTATAACTCTTACACGGAGGCTTCGTGAATCCTGGGGAAAGACTAATTAATAAAATTTCATGTAATAAACAGTCTGATTACAAAATTCTCTCCAAACATATAAATAATTGTTAATACCTTCAAGTTAAAATTATTATGCTAGTATAATATTAAATATCTGTTCCCAAATTTTTAGATTATTAATATTTTTATTATGCGGATTTAAAAGTAGTTTATGAGCTAATATATGCCTTGTTGCCAAAACTCTAAAGTTTTCCCATGATGTTTTAGATGGGTCTAACCAATTTGTAAATATATAAAGCTTCATTAATAAAAAAATATTAATAAATATAATACTGTGTGATCTAGGGAGTTCTTTCGGGGGAATATGCAAAATCATAAATTTCCATGACAACGTTGTGCTTTGGTAACCCATCTTCTGAAGTTGAATCTTAATGGAATTCCAAAGCTTGTATATGCATTTACAGCTCCAGAACATATGAAGAAGATCAGTCGGTTGATTCTTACAATATGGACAGGTTGGAGAGTTTTTAGAGTTAAATTTATGCAGGGTAAAGAGTGTATAATATGCATTATTCCATATCATCATCTGGGTATATATCAATTTTTGAAGAGAAGTAGATTTGATAGTCAAGTCAATTGCTTTTAACATAATACTTTTATCTGTCAATAGGATTTTCTCTTCTCAATAGTTTTATAACAAAATTTTAATTAATTTATTTGTTGTTGTTATATATTTTATATCCTGTTGGAGAGCTTGCCACAAATCAGAGCATTTATTCAGTCTCATCTTCAGGTTTAAAATTTTTAAAGTAACTTATAGCAAGTTCTCTAATTTGTCTTATAATAACAAGATAATTTTTAGATAGGTTAAATTCTTGTCTTATTTGGTTGGCCGAAAATTCAAGATACTTATATATATATCAATCAAAGTTAAATTAACTATTAATGGAAACTTTTTAAGATCAATTAATTGATTATTCAATTTTAAATTAGGATTCCTATGAAAGGGTTGAAAAACCATCATATACTGAACCAGATCTAATGCTTGAAATAAGTCTTGTAAAGAAATTATGTCCATTTTAATGTATTCAATAATCCCATATAATTTCAAAGTATCTTTACCTAAAAAAGGTATTGCTTTTGGATTAATATTCAACTTTGAAATATATTTATAATTCAAGATTCCCCAAGTTGGTGTCCACTTAGTACTAGTGATATCATAGTTGGCAATTCTTAGAATTCTATTAGAGTTTACGATTAAATAATACATTTCAAAATTAGGCAACTCCAGTCCTCCTCTATTTTTTGGGGTCATTAATTTATCATAAGAAATCCTGTTTTTTTTTGGTTCCCAAATGAATTTAGCCAATTCTTTATGAATTTGTTTAAAAAATGTCTTTGAAAGTTTTAGTTGGGCTGACCTGAAAATATATAATAGCCGTGGTAATACATTCATTTTAACAATTGAAACTTTTGCTAATACTGGCAGTCGTAAATTTTTCCACCTCCCAAAATCAGAAATTATTTGGTCCCAAATTGTTTTAATATTATTATTGTAGAAGTCTTTATTATATGTAGAAAATTCAATACCTAAGTATTTAATATGTTCTTTAAATGTTACCTGCCCAACCAAATGTAATATTGAAAAAGGTTTAGGTGTTTTTAAAGGGAAGATATTGTTTTTTTTTTTCAAGTTAATTTTATAGTTAGAGACTTCTGAAAAGTTTAACAGCCTTCAATAATTTTTCAGTATCTGATATTGGAGATGCACAATAAATGTTAAGATCATCAGCAAAAGCTGCCATTGATATTTTGGTTCCATAAATTATTGGGACATTATGATAGATATTCTGCTTAATATATAAGAACAAAGGTTCAAGATAAAGATTAAATAATAAAGGAGAGAAAGGGCAGCCCTGGCGTGTTCCAGTCTTAATATGTGTTCTTTTAGAGAAACTTTTATTAATATACAGTGTAGTATAGGGATTGCTATATAATATTTGTAACATTTGCACAAACTCATGGGAAGTATTAAAATAAGGTAAAAGATCAAACAAAACATTTGTATCAACCCTATCAAAGGCCTTCTGTGCATCAATTATAAGTGCATAAACATTAAGATTATTTTGTTTAGCATGTGTTATCATAGTATGTAATGTAAGTATATTGTCACTGGTTTGTCTACCTGCCATAAATCCAGCCTGTTCTTTGGATATTATATGAGTCATGATTTTCTTCAATCTAGATGCTATAATAGAGGTTAGAATTTTCATATCTACATTTATTAATGATATCGGTCTATATTTTTCAGGGTTTTGGGGATCTGAATTGGCTTTATGTATAAAAATAGTCTTTGAAGCGTTAAGATGAGGATCACTAATTTTATTCCTAATTATGTAGTTAAATACAACTGAAATTATCTTACCGAAAGTATCTGCAAACCTTTTATAAAACTCCACTGTCAACCCATCAGGATCAGGTGATTTATGTGATTTCATATGTTGGATTATATATACTACTTCTTCTTCGGATATTGGTTTGACCAAGTCATTTTGGATATCCTCTCCTATTTTTGGAAACTTGATTGTAAAAATTTTCCATAAATTCTGTGTGAGGACATATCCTTTTGCCCATCATAAATACTAGTATATATTCCCTCAAAAATATTAATGATATCCTCTGTTTTATAATATATAATATTATTAAATTGTATTTCTGAAATCTGCACTGTTGTTTTCTATTGATTAATGATCCTAGCTAACGCTCTCGATGGTGTTTGAACATGATTAGCATACCTCACCAGTGTCTTATATTCTTGAAATGTTAATCTACTATTTTGAATTAAGAAGAGATCCTTTTGACATTTAAGCAGTTCCTTCTCTGTTTGTTCATTAAAATTCCGAATCAGATCTTGATCAAGTAGTTTAATTTTTGTTTCTAAGTTTTTTATATCCCTGCTTAGTATTTTTTTATAATAAGAAGCTTTTTGCAAAAGGATCCCTCTTATTTGTGTTTTAACTGTCGCCCATTCAATATCCGGGGTATATTGTTATTTCTTTAGGCCAACCAATAAATCTTTAAGGTAATTTGTAATTTCTTGTATTATTTCTTCCTTATTCAGCAAATTAGGGTTAAGCGACCAATTATAACCTATTTGTCGCAAGGTATCCTTTACCTCTTTAGCAAAACTCAGTGAGATTTTCGAGTGATCTGAGAGATAACGTGCATTTATAGCAACTATCGGTTCTAGATTAATCAGTGTTCTTGAAATCAGAAAGAAATCTATTCTGGACCACATTTTATGACATGGAGAATAAAATGTAAAATTATTTGTACTATTAACATTGTTCAAATAGTGAAAAGGGTCATAAAGTTGAAAATCCTCTTTAATATCATTCAGTGCTAATGCAGCCTGCTTATTAAATGCTCTTTGTGGGCAAGATCTATCCAATTTCGGATTTTGGTAAGCATTCGAATTACCTCCAATAATTACATAATATCTATCAAATTGTGTTAGAATTGAGTACAATGATGTTATAAATATTTGTTGATCATTACAGGGCGCATAAATATTTAAAACTAAAATAGGTTTATCAAATAGGGTAGATGCAAGAGTAACGTAGCACCATCGCCCATCTTTATCAGTATTAGAATCCAAAATGTTTTCCTTGTATTGATCTTTAATAATAATAGCTACCCCAGCACTATTTGACTTACCTTCCGATGCTACCACTTCTCTGATCCACTTCTTTTTTTTTAATATCAACCCATTGATCATTCATTAAATGCATTTCTTGAAGTAAAATAAGCCACGCCTTAGCCTGCAATAAAACATGTGACAATAATTTCCTCCTCTTTAAGTTCTGGAGCCCTTTAACGTTCCATGAGTCTAATTCCCACATTTCCAAGGTTGGCTGTGCAATGAAGATTTTGGAGAGAAAACATAAAAGAAAAATAAAGTAAATTCAAAACCATACATAGTCTGGAAGCAACCCTTATATCCCGTCCTACACCAGTGCATACCCACTATAACTCCGGACCAGGACATGTATAGGTCTTGTATAACATGGAATAACAAAAGGTTAGAGAGAAGAAACAAATATAAAAACACCATATTATAAAATTTCAAACATGTTCCACAGTTAAGACCTATATAATCTAACATAACTACGACAAAGCCTAAACTAAACATTCCCTAACAAGCACTGTCATGATCTACAGCTCCTTGGTTAACTATTATTTAAGCAAATCAATACTGAAAATATAATATTACAGTACATATAAAAAAAAAATAAAACGAGTAAAAGAAGGTTTTAATAATTGGATTAGCTATCTAAGAAAAAGAAATAACATATAAAAAGGACTTAATGTGTAAGCAGTTATCATTTTACAACAAATATAACCTAGAGAGAAGAAAAAAAAAAAAAAA
Source organism: Protopterus annectens (assembly GCF_019279795.1). Lineage (NCBI taxonomy): Eukaryota > Metazoa > Chordata > Ceratodontiformes > Protopteridae > Protopterus > Protopterus annectens. The sequence goes on from NC_056730.1 coordinate 205,301,221, forward strand.
CATGCTAGAATATAACCCTATACTAAAATAAGTATACAGCTAACTATTAATTACTAATATCCCTGGTTATAAATTCACACTATTATAGTTTTATATTAAAGAAAACTACTAATTAATATAGTAGATTATCATCTCTACACAGTACATGAAAGACTATAATGACAAGTATAGTTATACAAACATTACTAAACCCTGCACCCTCTCTAAATAATATAACTACAAGATTCTAAATAAACATTTATAAGGGAAGTATATAAAATGTGCCTATGTGTTTAATTTACCATACAACAGTGTTATTTTAATGTTAAATAAGCAAAAAAGTGTTTAAAACAGTTCCCTTTGGCTTCTCAAGCCTGGAAACCCTGTGAAATATTCACGATGGGGGACCGCTTTTACAGACAGACTCCCGGAAGTGTCACAGCGAAATCTGCACCCATGACAGCATTTTAGGCATTTCCTGTCTTCCTCCTCATCGAAAACAGTTCGTAGAAGCCATAAAACATCAGAAAACGAGTGCAGATAATCAAGATAAGCAAAAACAAACAGTTTTATTACTCAGAAAGAGGCCTAAAGCTTTACAAATGAAAACAAAGGATTACCCAGTCCTCGAGGCACAGTAAACAATGGATCCGACCTCAGCAGCATACCAGTCCCAACGAGAGTTCAATTCAAGTCTCTGATGCAGGTAAAGCCTTGAAAACTTTTAGAAACAGATTTCTTGCCTTGGTTTTGGTGGAAATAGCATGTTTAGTCCCATCCATTGTAAATATAAGCATATTAGGATATTTCATTTGAAACTTAATTTGTTTGTCAATAAGAAATTTGCAGTATGGAGACAAAGACTGTCTAGCTTGTCTGACCTGTATAGGTAGATCCTGTGTCAGGGATATTTTATTATTTTTCCACATGATATAACCTCCACTTTGTTTTGCAGTAGTAAGTATTCTGTTTACATCTTGATAATTAAGTATTTTCACATATACAGATCTAGGAAAGTTAGATGCTTGTAACTCTCTCAGAGCTCTGCGTGCTCTTTCAATAATAATTTGTTTCACCATATCAGAGTCATTTAGAAGCACATAGTATGGATGGAATTAATTCATTATACTGAATAGATTCTGGAATCCCTCTGATAATAATGTTGTTTCTCCTGGATCTTGCTTCTAAGTCCGTAAGTTTGCTTTGCATAGCCTGTATATCCATACCATGTAGATTAGTTTTTTTTCGAGTAAAGTTAGTTTATCCTCATTTTCAGAAATTCGAGCTTACGTCTTATCCATTCTTTCCAGCAACTGAGTATATGAATTTCCAAATGTTTGTATTTGAGAAGTCAGTTCCTTCAGAGCTTCTTGTATGGGTAGCAGAGCATTTCTGATGTCTTCCATGTTTAATGCTTGCTCAGGTTTAGTTTTAGTCCCTGGTTTCTGTTGTTCCTGTATTTTAGTAATTTTCTCTCATTTAGAAATCGTATCTTTTTCTGGTGACTGTAATTCCGATAGTTTTGTTTTGGTAGTGGTTATATCCATGTTTTTGTCCTCTTTTGACATGTTGTTGAAACACAAAAACTTGCAGTATAGAAAGCACATGGTTCCTTTGTTTATTTCTCTCTGCAGAGCCAGCTAATCTGATGTAATCCAGTGAAATATCTTCCTTTTTTTCCGTCTTTTCTTCTTAATACAGGATAGTAAAATGTAGTTGAAGTTATTTTATCAAATATTTGATGTTAAAATCTTTATGGTATCCACTCAGGGTTTAGATTTCCTCAGGTTAAATGGTGAGCTGCAGCTCAGCAGTGCTCACAGAACAGCAGCCATCTTTGAATCCAAGCTTGTTTCTTTTCTATTGACAATAATGTGTATGTGACTTTACAGTTGAATAGTGTCTTTGTACATATTTTGTATGAATATCCATAGCTGTTATGAACTAGGATTTTTCTTGTTAATAAGCTAAATCCAATGAAATGAAATGATTGCCAAAACTTTGTAATGTACCAATGTCTTTGTAAATATTCATCTGTATGTGGAGCTTTTCTCCCCGGGCCTCCACTGAAAATGGACATATATCCAGTTGGACTAGCCAGGTCAACAAATGTAAAGTAAATAAAAATAAAATATAATATTGTATGTACTGAGATCTGAACTCTGAATAGTAATATCTACAGTATTATAGTGTGTCCTCTGCAGCACTGCATTCTTGTGTTAACCTTTGCTTTCCAGATTGTATTATTTCAAAGGATTAATACACTGTACAATAATTATCTGCCATGCATGAATGTCACGGTTACAAGGTGAGACTGTCTAACCCAGAGAGTATTAGGCAGAAATCAGTCAAGCAAAATACATAAGTTTCCCAGTAGCTCAGTGTGATAACAAATAGCCCTGTTGTTCATTTTAGCACACCCAGACATGGGTGATAAAAAATAGCCTTGTTGTTCATTTTAGCACACCCAGACATGGTTCGAATTCAGGAAGTGGTACTGAGATGTGTGTATATATACACTAAAGAAATCTTGAATATTTGTAGTAAAGGTCAGAAAGAGTTAACAGATATTTTCTCCACCGGTCTTACAGGTAAATAAATGTGTGTAGTAGCTCTATGAAGGGCATACTAATACACCATGTACAACTGTTCCACTGTCCAAACCCATATGCCTGCAAATGACAGCAGGATAGGATGGGTACATACACCTTGGAATCTCCCCGATACATGTCTCTCAAGTGTCATGCTGTCACGGCTACTGGTCACTGCTGCCAATCTCCTTGGACACAAATAGGAATCCAGGGAAGTATGCCAGTAGCAGACTCACAGAACATCAGTGCAAGGTAACCCTTCTTTTTCAGATATGTAACCCTGACATATACAAGCCCCCTCTAGTAATGTACCCATAGTTGTTGCAGTGTGCCCATTACTATTACAGGTTGACAGTTTAACACATATGTATGTGCTACAGAAGCTATGGGCCATAGGTAGATGTAAAGTGAGAGCAGACATATAGAGTATTGAGCAGTACTGTTGTGAAAAATAGAAGCCTATGCAGTTGTTAATGGATTTTTTTCTCTCCACCCACCCCTCATTTGCATCCCTAATTATTATTAATATACTATGGGTATGTTTTTCTCAAAACCTAATGCTGGGACTTGTGTTCTATTATTGTTCATATATTTAATTGTTTGCATATTAACATACCTTGTTCAAAGGGGGCGTGTATATGTCAGGGTTACATATCTGAAAAAGAAGGGTTACCCTGCACTGATGTTGTGTAAGTCTGCTACTGGCATACTTCCCTGGATTCCTATCTGTGTCCAAGGAGATTGGCAGCAGTGACCAGTAGCCGTGACAGCATGACACTTGAGAGACATGTATCGAGGAGCCTGTTGCCATCAATGTAACGGGCATGCTGTTACAATGCTTACTGTTGTTCCATTTATGCATGTCTTCTGTTTGCACTGTTTCAAATCTGTTGTATGGGGTTAATTGGAACACCCATGGATGCTGTTATAACTAATTTAGAAATGTTTTGTTCATGATTAACCAATATATCTTGGATAACCTCAACACCATAGCACATTTGGGAAGGCAGATCCCAGTGGAACCACCTGTCCCACCTTATCTGGCCATGGTACTGGGCCCCAGCATGTCTGGGACCCAACCTGGAACTTCCTCATATGCTGGTCCTGCACCACCTTTGGGTGGAACTGCCTCAGTGGATGGGGCCTGTCCCCCCCTGGGTGCAGGCACAGAGAGGACCCTATCACCTATCACAAGTTCCATGGTATGGCACATAGCATCATCTGCTGTGAGTTGGATGGATGGCGACACAAGATGGGGACCCAGGTGGCACAACTGGAGGGGCCAGCTGCCTTGTTGTCCAGCTCCCAGCACAGCCACCTTTGGGGCCATGAAGCTGCAGTGGTGACTGCTCATGGGTGGGGACCTCAGACCCACTGTTTCCATTTGGGTGCTCATGGGCCTCTGATTCCCAACCAGCCTCCCCATCCAAGGTGTTTACCCCCTCATGTGTCATATACCACTCCTGTCTGCTGTCTTGTGTGTCTTGTTTGTCTGCAAATGCATCCTATCCTACCCAACCTACCTCCCCAAAAATACCTACAGCCCGTCCCCAACATCCCACTCTCACCTTAATAAAAAAGGGCACCTGTCCCACAAACAAATCATTGCTCCATATGTAGCTCTACATTTCACCCTCATGTCCAGTGACGTAAATCAATCAACACTTAAATTAGTCTACAAATTTATGCTGCCAAAACCCCTCCCTGTGGGGTGTGAGGCTGTAAATTCCAAATTTTCCACATCAGTCACAGCTGTTGCTGCATTAAAAATGTAGAGTTATGGTCCTTTCCAACACCTGTCCTGCACATCCATAGCTGGTTTTCCTAATGTTTTACCCCTGATTGCCCCCATTTCACCACTTTCCTATCACCTTTTTTTCTTTTCTTTAATTAAAATTACCGCAAGTGTAAGTGGGAATAAGCGCTGCTAAGTGAAGCTAAGAGGACTTAACCATATGTTAGCTACGTTCAAAACCATGCAAACCTGCTTACAACTGCTTAAAAGTGCTTTAATCACTATCTCCATTAGCCCTTGTTCTGCCCAGCAGCAAAATAACCAACCCTTGCAAGTCTCAAACACAGGACACCATGCATTACAATCACAGCAGTGTACCATTACACCATCTAAGCTGAGATAATTTCCAATCCTTTTACAAACATATCATGCATTATGGTCATTTAACATTACTGAAAAAAGTCTTCTCTAATAAGTCTTGATCCCAGTAAACTGGTCCTGGGACCGCTCTTGTTTGGCATTTACTTCTGTGAAGTACAGGCCAACACTAAGGGACTCTGGCTAACAAAGTTCGCAGATGACTGCAAACTGGGAGCCATTACTGAATCCCCAAATTATGTGGATACTCTACAAAAGGGGCTTACAGAAACAGATGCTTGGTGCCAGAGCCATGGGCTCAAGCTCAATGCCAAGAAATTTATAGTTATCCCCTTTGGGAAAAAAACATGTACCAGTGAATTACCATATAGGTGGCAGTACACTAAACACAGACAGTGTGATAAGAGACTCAGGGGCACAGGTGGACAGTGGTCTCACCTTCGATAACTACATTGCCACAACAGTCAGGAAATCCTTCTATGTTGCACACCTCATCACTAAGGGCTTTTCATCCAGAAAAAAGGAGGTTATTATCCCACTGTACTCATCCCTCAATAGACCCATTATAGAATACAACGCCCCATTTGGTATGTACCTCTCAAGACATCTGCAACAACTGGAAAGGCTGCAGAAATACCTCACTAAAAGAATCACAGGCCTAAATCAGATGCCCTACACTGACCACCTTAAAGAACTCCAGCTATACTCTGTTCTCATATCTTCTACTCAGAGGTGATCTCTGCTTAACATACAAGGCCATGTCAAACCCAGAGCTGCTGGACATGCTACACTTAAAGAAATCCCAATCCCTCAGTGCCACACACTCCAGGGATCTAAACCTTGTCATCACAATAAACAAAACATGCTGGAGGGATAGGTTCCTGACCGAGAGACTCCCCAGATTCTGGAATAGATTGCCCATACATGTCAAGCAGAGTGCCTCTTTGGCCCTCTTCAAAAGGAACCTTGACGATTGGATGGGAGAAAGGAAATTCACCCCGGGGATCATGTCAGTCGCCCTGCTAGACAGGGGTCTAGGGAAGTAAATAGTGTGGGAAGAAATAGCGAGGGAATTGTTAAGGCTAGGCTTGTATAGACCCTAGGGCTAATAGCCTAGTACCAGCCTATGAACCTATGAACACGGAGCACTACAGTCACAACAACATACCACTACACCATCTGAACTATAGGAGTTTGCAATGCTTTTACATATCATGCACTACAGTCATTTAACATAAGGTAAAAATACATATATGTATTGCTCCTTCTCTCTCTCTCTGTATATATATATATATATATATATATATATATATATATATATATATATATATATATATATATATATATATATATATATATATATATAGTTACGCTTTGGAATCTTGAAATACTGAAATGTCGAATTTCAGTATCTCAAGACCAAAGTGTCGAAATTGCAGTTGCGTAAAACTGCAGTATCCTGAAGCCAGAAATGTCAAACCCATGGTTTTGATGGCATATTAGGTAACTGTTATTTTTTAAAGGGTTTGGGGTAGGGTTTGTGTGTATGTGAGTGTGTTTGGAGTGTGTGGTGGTGTGTTTTCTGTGTTTTGGTGGTTAGTGCGACCTCAGAGTTAGTATATATCAGTAGCAGGGGTGTGGGGGGCACAGCTAGGGTAGGTATTTGTGTTTGTTTTTTTGTGTTTGTGTGTTTTGTTTTAGTCTCTTGTAGTATCGGGAGGTAGGTGTGTTTGCGTTTGTGTGGTGTAGTGTCACGGTTTTGACTTTCGCGGTTGTGGTGTTTCAGGTTTGTAAGGTTTCAGCTTTATAGTCTTGAGATACTGAAATTCAAAATTTCAGTATTTCAAGATTATAAAGTGAATCCATATATAATTATATATATATATATATATATATATATATATATATATATATTTATATATTTATATATATACACACACACACACACACACACACACACATATATATATATATATATATATATATACACATATATATATATATATATATATATATATGTATATATACATATATATATACATATGTGTGTGTGTGTGTACATATGTATACTCAACCTCTTACTGCAAGACATCTGCAAAAATCCTGACAAAGTGGGGGGTGAAAAGGCAAACAATAGTCCCATATTTGAAATATGGCTATTGTAAGTGTAGAAGTCTGCTTGAGTAGCATGGTTTGTTTTAACATATGTTTTCTGATAGATTTCAGGTCTGAAACACAATTGATTGTCATCATTTATTGATGTCAATCCTCACATCATCCCAGTGATTTGTCAGAAACTCACAACTGTTATGGGGAACAGACCAAACATAGCCATGCAGCTGGACAGTGTATAGACAGTGTACAGACATCTGGACAGTGGAGAGGTATGACCGCCGTCATGTAACAGAAGGGAAAAAAACACTGAGTGCTGCCAACCATTTCATCCAGCACCTTCTGTACTACAGTCAGACTAACATGACACTACCCCAAATCAATTCTTGGGAATTACTCATGCATTTGCAAATATATCATGCAGTACAAGAATGTAACTGTAAGAAAAAGCAGACATTGGTGAGAAATTGTCCACCCACAACCATTTGCACCACAGTCACAGCAACATACCAGTACCCCAAATGAACTCTAGAGTATAATGACTGTTTGAACAAACATATCCTGATTGCCAGTCACACACTACAATGACATATACTTCCCCAGGTCACAGTCTACTGGGAGTCCTGAGGTGTTACAGGACATTTCTCAGTCTGCCCCTACAAACATATACACCTGACAGACCATCAGCAACTGTATCAGCATGCACAGTCAGATAGAAAAGGATCTATGACACTCACATCTGCCACTCTCCCTACTCAGCCGAAAAAACATTTACACACTATACTGCCTACACAATCTTGACAGTCTGCTAATAATGGCCAGACATACATAACTCTCAATTGTACAGATTTTCACAGAATGTCCAGGGTGTGGGACCATATTTATGGCCACTGCTGCATACTACTTCTGGGAGTCTGCTAAGTTACTGAGATTATATCAGGAGTGAAGTCACTAAATCATGATATAACATACCTCTGAACCTCTTATTGCAAGTCATTTGGACAAAGACTGACATACTTGTGGGAAAGGGGGCCAAAAGAGGGACATATCTCACATAATGGTGTTACAAACTAGAACAGTTGGTGGTGTTACAGGCTTTGTTGTAACATAACATCCCTGAAGGATATGATGTCTGAAACACAAATAGATATCAGCATTTACTGACTTCACTCCTTACATTAATCTACTGATTTCTCAAAAACAGAAATTGTCTGAGAAACAGACCAAATATAAGAGGCAAACCTCTGTGCATTCTGTGGACATCTGGACAGTTGAGAAGTATGTCAGAGACATATCACTGTCAGACATCATCACACAGAAAATGCACGTCCAGACAAACCCTGTTAATCTAGCAATCTTCTATGTGTATAATAGCAATACTTATTTACAATCTGTACCCAATTCTGGAATTGTGTCCCCCATTTTGTTGGGCTGTCTCCACATTTCTTGTTCTGAGAGGTATTTCCACCTACCTTCTATGAATCTGTAGCCCTCACACCTCCATAATGTTCTCCTCACAGGCAAGGAAAAAGGGCAAGGCCCACATGAAGGACTTAATTGTAGCACTGTGTTACTATGGCATTGCCTAATGGAAAGACAACACAGTTGCTCTGGATGCAAGTAGCAAATGGGAGATAACAATTGGTGCACAGGCCATCACCTGCTCATAAGCATTACCTACAAAAGGCAGGGTGCTGCCTATGCTAAACAGGTCTTAACCTGTATACACAAAGACAGACTCCAACTACACAATCCTAAACATTTGCATTATTCTGAGGAATCTCTTCAGCACTATAACAGGTATGTCAATCAATTAAGCATGTAATGGAATGCAGAAGGGGATGCAATAATGTGAAATAGGAAGTTAAACACTAGTTCACAACAAGACTTGCTGGACTCACACGTTGCTGTTCTGCACCTATGGCCATTCCTGCTGGCCCTGTCTGTAGTGACATAGATCGCAGCTCTGGCACTTGACTCACCCCAGCAAAGGTCAGCTCCTGTATGACTACTACTGGAATGTCTGTTGTCCAATTCTGACTGTGACACTGCTAGGCCAGCTACCTGGGATGTTGTAAATATTCATATGTTACCTGTGAATGCTACTATGATACATATGCTTGTCTTACAAATGTAAGAGACTTATATAGGGTGTGTGCATAGTAAACAACTGGTGCAGAAGTGCGTGTTCAACTGTATGTTATATACTGAGCTCATACCTTTCAACTGTCCAGAGTGTTGCAGACTGACCACATGTATGCCTCATATTTGTAGTCAATACCTCATACAGTTGTGTATTGTTTGGCAAATCATTGGCAACCCAGTAAAGATTGAAGTCATAACATAATAGCATACATTTGAATGTCAGATGTCATATCCTGTGGACTATTCCTGTGAATGCGAATCCGTCTTTGCTAGCTACCGTGTTACAGCTAGATTTATAAAATAACACTATTTTCTGGCCTTTGCCCACCATTGATGTATGTCTTTGTGCAGAAGTCTTGCTCTAACAGGAGCTAGGGGTCTTAGCATGAAACTCATGTCATTGCAAGTGTACCTTGTCCTGGAGGATGCTGACATTTGTGCAGTCACTCACACCTGGTTTGCAGCTGTGGAGAGAACACTAACCTTGCCAGGTTACTCATCTCACCATACATTTAGACCCCAAATGGAGGGCTTCAAAGCCACAGGAAGTGGAGTTTTAAACATTACCATACAGATACACACCTCCACGGTGGCCAAACAGTATGACTAATGGGCGACATCCCAAGTGCAGTTAACTGTTAATAAAACACCTACTCAAATCATAGCTAACTACAGACCTCCAACCATGACTTTGGACACCCACCACACCTATCTGGACTTGCTTGAATCTGTCAAGATTCAACCATCTACTATGCTCCTGGGTGACTTTAACTACCCAACCATAGTATGCATGACCTGTTCTACCTGAACATGAATGCACAGAAATTCCTCGGCTTTGTCAATGCCAATGCATTAGATCAGCAGGTCAACACTCCTACAACAGGTGGAAATATCCTGCACCTGGTCTTAACCAACATGAGTAGCTACTGTAGCATTCCTACACTGTCATCACCCTTGGTAAGATCTGACCACATAGCCATTACTGTTGAGGTCACCATCTCCCCTACCCCCTTCCTTGTTTGGGTCAAACAAAATAAACTTTCCAAAAATGACTATAAATTTCCTCAGAGCAGGTAGATGTAGCTTTACAGCCACTATCCCATCAGATGGAATTAGCAGTAGTGTGCAAGCCCACAATACAATACTATGTGAACACTTACATAGCTGTATGGATTCAGCAATATCTGACAGGACAGGATAATTTCCATCAAGGTATAGTAAACCTCTGTGGTGGACAGCAGCAATACACAAATACCATAATAGCTGGAAATAATTGCTGGACAGGGCCAAGAAGGAGCAGGTGCCTTATTGGAAGCAATGTCACATTGGTCTGAACAAGCAAATAAGGTCATAGGTGAATTACCCTAAGGCTATCTTTGAGTGCAATTTGGACACATCCACCAAGGCCAATCACTAGGCCTTCCACACATGTCTCTGCAATCCCAGAGGCAACATCCAAATCTACTCTGGAGTGGTGGTCAATAACACCACATACACATATGGCATATATATAGCCAACCTGCTGCAGACAGGTTAAGTGTAAACATCACCCACCTGTACCCCCATCTGTACACATGGACATGCACAGCACCTGCCCCCCTCCCCTCATCATCAGGAAGCATGTCTATAATGCCCTCTCAACAGCAACACACAGAAGTCTCCATAGGCCTAATACCATACCTGGCTGCATCCTACATAAACTCAGGCCATTACACACTGTAGTCAACCAAAGCCTGAACACCAGTGTCATCCCATCTGCACAGAGGACAGTCACTATCATCCTTATACGCAAAGGTGGAGAAATTCACTGATCCAACCAATCATATGCACACCAGCCTAACTAGCCTGATCTGTAAGGGCATGGAAGGCAATATCAAAGACCATATTAACAGGGACATTGGCAACTCAAAATGCTTGAGCCCACACAGTGTGGTATTGTCAATGGGAGATCATGCCTGTTAAACCTGGTTGACTTCTCTGAAGAGATCAACAAACACAAGGACGAGGGGAAGATAGTGAACACTGCCTACCTTCCCTCAGCCCAAATCTCTCACAATAATCCCCAGGCAGCCATGATACCTAAGCCTACACAGCTAGGCATCAACCTGTATGTTACCAGATGGGTAGCTAACTGGCTCAATGATAGTACCCACTTGGTCAAAGTAGTGGAAGCCACCTCTAGTAGCAGATGCTTACCAAGTGGTGTACACCAAGGATCAGTCTGGGGGTCTCTACTGTTAGAGATATATGTTTCTGAGGTACAAGGCAAAACCAGTGGTCTGAAGCTGACCAGGATTACAGATTATTGCAAGCTGGCTATTGTCTTACATTTCCCTACTGATGTGAGCATCCCCAAAGAGGCCCTTATCCAAATTATTGACTGGTGCAAGAAGCATTGCCTCATGCTTAATGCCAGGAGATGCATCATTTTCCCTGTTGTGGTACATGTCATCTACACTAATTATGAGAGTAATAACAATGTACTGAGCATGCAATCAGGTGTGAGGTGACTTTTGCATCAAGGCTGGTAGCAACATAACAGTTTCCCTCCATGTGGGCACCATTGTGCAGAAGGCTGTCAACATGGCCCACCTCATAAATACGGGTATGTCATCCAGGAACCAGGAGGCCACAACATCCCTGTATGCCACCCTTATCAGATGCATTACCCAGTACAATGGCTCATTTGGCATGCACCTTGCCAAGCAAATGTAGCAGTTGCAGAAACCAGAGAGGTTCCTGACCAGGCAAATCCAAGGTCTTCAACCCCTATCCTATATATATAGGCTGAAAGCCCTGTCCTTGTGGTCAGTCTCATGCAGACTGATCATAGGCAACCTGTGTCTGGCATACAAGGCTATTTCTATACCAGCCTTGATGGCGTTTCTGCATATCCATAAGACAAACCCCACTCATGCAACATGCACGCAAGGCTGTCACCTGATCTGTGACGTGTATAGTACTTGGCAGGACATTGTAGTGTCCCACACAATACACTGTCTGTAAAATACACTCCCTCCCCATCTCTAGCACAGTACACATATATCCCTCTTGAAGAAGAAGCTGGATGATTACATGGGGAATGGAAAGGACACTCCTGGGATCCTGCGTGTGTCACAGCTGGACAAAGGAAACAGGTGTTGGCTTTGAAGGGACATGGTCAAAAGTTTGGGCTTGGCTTATGAGGGCATCCGGCCCAATAGCCTGGTATCATATTATGAAGCTATGCACCTAGTGCTTTACATGTTTCCTGTATGTATTGCAGACTGTCCTGCAATATTGTCTGAATTGAATCCCTGTGAGTCTGAACTGTATAGGTGCTCCAGTGATAGAGTATTCTCCTGTTCCTTCATTAGTTATTATCACATATCGTTAAACCTTGTCATTGTGTCTGGTATGTATAGCAGCAAGTCCACTCTTACAGTACTTGCATATGCACTTGGACACACTTGTAGCTCACTCCAATAGCCTTGGTCTTGGTCACACTTACCATTCTGCTAATAGGCTCATCACACAGTAGGATTTGTCACCCTTTGTTGAGAGCCTTACAGTAGCTGTTAAAGAGATTGATTGCAGCAGTCAGGACTATGGTAACGTCTGTCCTGAAGGGCCCATAGGTGGTAAAGCTGTGCCAGACATTACCAGGAGTGTGTGTGTGTGTGTTTGTGTGTATCAGCAAACATAATACTGCAGGGTGTTAATTTACATATGTTGTCTTCCCCTAGCAGGTGAACATGGGGGTTGGTGTCTCTTTCCCTCACAACCTGATGTCAGTGTCTTAGCGGACTCTGAAGATGATGGTGGTCATAGTAAGGTACAGGTGGGGTTTTCAAAGCCTGAATCTGTGCCATTGGTTGGTATCCCACTTTCACCCACAATTGGGGTATGTATTCATGACACAGGTTAGCCTGTATTAGTCTAACCTAACAATCACTAGCATGTGCATCTGCTAACTGATATGCATGTGTGGCCTCTCATGCTGTTAGTGACACAGAGTCATAGTCCTGTACATGGGGCAGCTGTTGAAGGGCTGAGCACAGCCCCTGCCTGCACAGTCTTATGAATGATAGAGCTAGACACATAACGCAAGTAGCACAGAAGTAATGTAGTGTTGCAGTGGCTGCCACTACTATTCAAGTGAGTGACAATTGCAGGGGCTGTTAGGATTGGTAATGGTGGGTTCAGAGGCCCTTAACATGGTAGAACAATCTGACACACACACACACACACACACACACACACACACACACACACACACACACACACACTGCTGCATGGTGACATGCATTGAAACACACATGCACGTGGAGTTGACACTTCTCAGAGTAGATGGCCTACCCATCTATTTATGTGCAATACATAGTGATACGACCATTGCATGCACCACAGTGGCTTGGTGTTAGAAACTGTGTAACTGTGCTTGTACGGTGGATGACATCTGTATGGGCTGAAACTAAGCTGGCAATGGGGGAGTTCAGAGGGTGGAAGAGGCACACAAAATGGTATAACCATCACATACAGACACACAACCACAGGGGCTATGCATACAGAAACACATACACAGTTGCCAATAGACATATTAGTAACCCTACATATCCACTTGTATGTACTATAGTGCTACATACACATGACATGCTCCACATAGATAATATGCCTGGGACATAACACACAACCTCTTACAACAAGTAATCTTGTGAATGCCTTCATGGATGGTGGGATACCCCACCAGAAATAGCGATTGGTGTCATCTACTACTCTTACAAACCTGCACAAGTGATAGAGTAACAGACTTTGTATTAGCATGATGTGTCAGCCAGGGACAATGTCTGATGCTGGCATGTGTATCACTCTGGTTAGTGTGACATATTTGGCAATGATATCACAGGAATGCTCATTGTTAGGGGACACAGACCACATATAACTTGCAAATATGTGTATATTCCATGTACATCTGTACAGATGACTGGTATGTGCTGTATAGTGTTACATGGTGCATGTAAGACAAACACCCTTAACAGGCTCTTTAAAGTAATGTCATGTGTAGGGGGTCAGCAGGCCTTAAATTGGTATAACCTGCACACTCACAACAGCCACAGGGGATATGCTTCACACACACTACTATAGTTATCAGTATTGAGATTAGAAACCCTATCTAATTATTTGTACTATAGTATAACACATGCAACAGAGCTTAGAGGGCTGACAAGTGTATACAGATACATCTACTGTGAATAATATCAGCAGGCCTTATAAAGTAGGGCAATGGAAAGTGTACTGTGTGGTGTATAACCCACACCCCCAGAGGATGTTTTTCTTATCCAAACACACACACAGAGGATATGATTCTTACACACACACACACACACACACACACACACACACACACACACACACACACACACACACACACACACACACACACACACACACACACACACACACACACATACACACACAGTATCACACTTACCAGTATTGAATTTAGAACCCCCTACCTATCTAGTTATGTGTACTACAGTGTTACGCAATTTATCACATATGCCATGGAGCTTATAGGATTTAACAGTGTCCCAAGGTACATCTAAGGTGAATTATATCAAGAGCCCTTGTAAAGTATGGCAAGGGGAAATGCACTAGGTGGGAAGGGCATCAAAATATATTACCCTACAAACATACACACTTACAAATGGGTCTATATTATATGTTCAAAGTTTGAAAACTTCGAACATTAAATAATTAAATTTAAATGTTCGAAGTTTCAAACATCGAACATATAATAAAAAAAATGGAACTTATCTGACTAGTGTAGGCAGGGGGGCAAGCCAAGATTTTCCTTACTGCACTGTAGCTCGGTCTCAGAGTTAGTATATTTAAAAAGTGGGGGGTGTGGGAGCACAGCCCCCCATGTGGAGGCTGCAGGGGGGCCTGCCCACCATCCTACAGCCGTTAGTTTTGTTTTTTTTTATTATATGTTCAATGTTTGAAACTTTAAGCATTTAAATTCAATTATTTAACTTTCAAAGTTTTCAAACTTCTGACATATAATATAGACCCCTTACAAACACCTTGACCTACACACACACACACACACACACACACACACACACACACACACACACACACACACACACACACACACACACACACACACACACACATTTGCCAGAGCTGAGAATAGCACCTCTGCCTATCTAGTTATTGCATGTGCCATGGAGCTTATAGGGCTGAGGGTTGTCCAAATGTACTTCAGAGGGGAATGACATCAGCAGGACTGCTAAAGTAGAGCACTAGGAAGTAGTGGATGGGAGTGGCCTAAAACTGTGTCATCTACAAACACATACACACCTATATTTGCCAGAACTGGGATTAGAACCCCTAACTATCTAGTTATTTTTACTACAGAGGTACACAGTTATCGTACATGCTACAGAGCTTATAGGGTTGACAAGTGTTCAAAGGTACTTGTAAGGTGAATGACATCAGCTGGACTGCTAAAGTAGGACAATGAGAAGTGTTGTAGGTGGGAAAGTCCTCAGAATGCTTCATTCTATAAACATACACACTTACAAATACTTGTGCACACACACTTTTGCCAGAACTGAGAATAGAGCCCTTGTCTATCTAGTTATTTGTTTTACAGTGTTACACAGTTATCAAACATACAATCACCTACACACACACACACACACACACACACACACACACACACACACACACACACACACACACACACACACACACACACACACACACACACACACACACACACACACACACACACACACACACACACACACACACACACACACACACACTTGTTGGAACTGAGAATAGAACTCCTGCCTATGTAGTTATTTGTATTAGACTGTTACATAGTTATTGCACATGCCATGGGGATTATAGGACTGGGGCTGCCCAAAGGTACTTCTAAGGGGAATGACATCAGCAGGATGGTTAAAATAGGGCACTAGGAAGTGTTCTGGGTGGGAATGGCCTAAAACTGCTTCACCTACAAACAAACATATACACACACACACACACACACACACAAACACACACACACACACACACACACACACACACACACACACACACACACACACACACACACACACACACACACACACACACACACACACACACAAAATCAAACACACACACACACACATACAAACAGAGACACACACACACACACACACACACACACACACACACACACACACACACACACACACACAAACACACACACACTCCAACTGACATTTGCCAGGACTGAGATTAGAGCCCCAACCTATCTAATTATTTGTGCTACAGTTTTATGCAGTTATCACACATGCTACAAAGCTTATAAGGCTGGCAGTTGTCCAATGATACTTCTAAGGTGAACAACATCAGCAGATCTTGTGAAGTAGGGCAATGGGAAGTGTACTGAGTGGGAATGGCCTCTTAATATATAAACCGACACACACACACATACACACACACACACACACACACACACACACACACACACACACACACACACACACACACACACACACACACACACAAAGGCAGGTGATATGATATTATAACCCCCACATCATTACTATTACACAATGGACCTCATCTTCATGCTGGCATGTGCGACTGGTTATGATTGGTATGCCACTGTCCACAGCAGGACACCACTCTATGCCATTCATGGTATCCCTGTGTACAACTCACTCTCTGTGTGTGTCTCCCTCTCTCTCTCTCTCTCTCTCTCTCTCTCTCATTGTCTGTCTCTCTCTTTTCCACGTCTATGTGTGTGTGTATGCTTGACATATTGCTATATGTTGCCCATATATATGTCTGTGTATCACACACAATAGATGCAGATATATTACATATGGGCCACCTACAGCAAGCTGAGGGTAATCCTGTCTGATGGGTGTGTGTAGAGACAGTTAAGATGTACATAACTGTCTGTATGCAAAGACATATATGCACAATACAGTTATATAGTCCACTGTGGGTTCTGACATGGGCTGTGTTTCTCTAAGTGTAGGAGCATGCCCAGTATTACCTACTATAGTAAGAGTGAGATTCCATTCCAGAGATAGTTGTACTCCAGCCCAGGGTTTTGTGTGCTACAGCCATACCCCTCAAAGTAAGCAAAAAGTTACTAGAGGTACCGGGTTTGATTTAGCAGACATTTTCTGACATATCTGAAGTCTGACACTGGAATGTATTGTGTCATTACCTAGTGGCCGACACCCTCAGATCATCACAGTGCTTTACAAGAGGAATGCAAGATGTATGATGCACATACCAATATTATGAGCCCGACTATATATGTTCCTGCCGAAAAAGGCCAGTTGAGAGGTGTGGCTACAGCCGGTTGACTGATGAAGTTGTGTAAACACTCCAGCAACTTGATGATCTACTGGCTGGGGATCTCCTGCTTGTGTTGTATTCTTCTTACCTGAAAAGTCATATCCTGGTGTGGCCATACCTCTCAACTGTACAGTTTTTGGCAGATTGTCCAGGTGTTTGTCTAGAAGTGTCATCCAGTCTACATAAACTTGTGTTTTTAGTTTGCAAATAATTAAAGAGTGACATTACAAAATAATGACAGACATTAGTGTTTCAGACTTCGTAACCTTCAGACAATTCCTGCTAATTCAAAACCTATTTTTTCTATCAAATTTCTCAGTTTGTAAGAACAATATTTACAGCACGTGCCTATCATTGGGCCTTTGTCCCACTTTTATTTATGATCTTGTCCAGATATCTTGCTGTCAGAGGTTGGGAAGTATGGGTGTGGGTACAGAGTGCATTCTACTGTGTAGAAATGTCCATTATATGTGTAGTATATTCCACATAGCACTGTGTGACTTCCAGGTATGTCAGTGGCAGAGAAATACAGAGTAATGCTGTGAACCACTGACAGACAGTTGTGTATAGGTTGATTGGTTGATATGACATTAATAGGGTATTGGCCCTGAAGCCCTTATAACCAATGCAGATGGGAGTGTAACCCATGTTAAGACATGTCAGCAGACAGAGCCCTTGTCTAGCAGGGACACAGGTGGAATCACAGGACTGTATTTTGTGTTTCCCATGCACTTATACAGGTAACACATCACTAGGGGTATTGAGGCACTTAGCTTGATGTGGACAGGGAGTGTAGTCCACAGATGTGGGAGTGTGTAGAACACATATTTGTCACATCAACAATCTGTACTGATATCACAGACCAGGTTGATGCTGCGCCTATCGGTTGATCAAGTGGGCCTTCACTTCCCGAAGTGCAATAGTCCCATCAAGACAGGTTGTGGATTGCTTTGTATGGAAGACAGGGGTCACCTTAGCAGAGTCTGTATGGAATGGGGTAGACAGACAGTGCTGTTAGCCTATCTGTGTTGGGCAGGTGTTTGGGGTTTGGGGTACGGCCTTAGTGTTTGCAAGACGCTAGTGTGTGGAGTCTGCATGGTCTGTGGTATGTACGTTTGTGGAGTTACCATGTATTTTTGCCTCTGAGGTGTCCTTTGTTTGAGTTTTTGTTTTGTTGTGGATCTTCACTTACATGGGTGTGGGTTGTGTATTTGCAGGTGATGTTTACTGACTCCATACACTGCATGGAACCTATGTTACTGCACAATTTCTTCTGATGTGCTGATTCTCCATTTGTCTGGCCAGTGGTTCCCCTTCCCCTTATGTGTGTCTCTTTTTCCTTCTGTAGTCCAGTCACAGGCTTTGCCCACAGTGGCTGCTGTTATGTATTTGTAATTCTGCTGTGAGTGGGGTAAACACTGTAATATCACACACAAGGTTGTGGACTTCACACCTCTGAGTGTACCTATTTAGCAGGTTGTCCATCATTGCACTACTACATTTGTTGTGGTCCTCAGATGGTTTGTGTTGCTATATGTTATTATGAGGCTACATGTTGGCCTGGCTGTCAAACTGTCACAGACTGGCATCTGGACAGGCCCATATATGACAGACAAAGGCACACACATGGGGACAGGGTGTTACTACTGTTCTGCCACACTTAGACAGTTGGGAGACCAGTTTGGTATTTGCTTGCTTTCTCTTATGGGTATGACATCTGCTTCCCCACTGTCTGCCACTGATGTTTTGACAAGATTCTTTCTTGTTTTGCAAATATTTGGCAGACAAATGCAATGTTAGGACAAGTAGAACAGATATACACAGCATACCTGTGCTCCTTCTGTGAAAACCTGTCATTCCAGGGGTATGGATGTTGGGCAATGACATGTAGTCAGTGCTGACACAGTAAGTGGGCAGCCTTTTATGACCTGGCAGTACACTGTCCTTCAGGTACCTGCTATCCTACTAGGCACCATACCACCTGACTATTAGACCCAGGCATCTGGATAAAGCCATAAGTAATTTGGGAACAAAGGCCTACATATAGGGACCATTGTTAACTATTGGCCTTACAAACCTAGAAAGGTGATACAATAACAGGTTTTGCATTAACATGCATTTTCCTAAAGGGTATGAAGTCTGAAACTGCAATCTGTTATTACTTTCTGACTTTAGTCTTTTATGATTTGCCAATGATTGTCCAGACAACCATGCATGATTTCATGATAAAAAGACCATAAATATGATGCAAACCTTTGGACATTCTGCAAAATGTCTGTACGCTTGAGGGGTATGCTAAGCACTCTGTAGGTTACTCTGAGCTGTGCACTGTCCATATGTGTGGCCACCTGTCCCTGACCTGTCTAGCTTTCCTGCAGTAACAGATACTGATGGCTGGATAGTGTGTACAACTCCTACCATAGCTGTATTTGACATGCAGAATAGTTGGCACTTTTTTCTTGGAGCATGGACCCTGTCAACCACAGTACACTACCTTGGCCACTAAGACACAACAGCCAGGAGTAAGTGCAGGTCACATACTGACAGTATTGACCACACATATACATAGCTCATTGACCCCTGCATATTGTGGACATGCAACAAGTTATTAAGTTGATTGGGATAGCCCTGGGAATGTGTGCTCTGCTGCTTATACCCTAAAACATTACTGTTACTGCATTTCTATGGGAACATGGGTGTGGGCACACCTGCCAGCTGTCCACATTTGCATATACTGTGCTGATGTTCCCTTTCCATTTTCCATTTACATTTTTCCATTTAGCATAGTATCATGCCTGTCTTGGAGACTACAGGCATATCAATAAAGACCACAGGTTAGATTGTAATGGCAGACATTTGGGTTTTGAAACTCTCACCCTTCAGAGCTGCAACTGCAAGACCTGCTGTGATATCACTGTGTAGGTCTGTATTAGCATATTTCATCATTGTCCCCATTTGTGGGCTTTTGCCAGACATTTCTTAATGGTTTTCTATGGCTGACTTACTGGGTGAGGCTAAGGGGTGAGTATGGGACCCCCCACATTAATATCAATATGACCTATGACCCCCCTCAGTTTGCTAGCCCCCACATATACTGCAATGAGATTTGTCACCTAGGAAACTACTGCATTCTCTGGGGAATCCAATATTGGGCAGACATTTCTTGTTGTACCACATAGCTGTCAGTTGTCTGCTGCTATCCTGGTAGGCCTCTCCATTCCCTTGCATGCATGCAGCGATGCCATAACTATGCTACCACAACATATTACTCCATTCATTTATTGTTAAAAAGACTGACTTACCTTGTGACTGTGGCAGTTGTGAGGATGGTGCTTGAGGTCTGGCTCTGTTGGATACACACAGTACACAGCCTGTACATTGTGATGTGTGTGGCATCCGTTTTACTGTGTGTCAGAGAGAGGTGTCAGTCCTTGGGTCTCTACAGTGTCAGTGTGTGTGTGCTATGTGTTGCCTCTTTGCCAAGGTCTGGGCACACTGGACATTCCTCCATTTGCCTAGAGGAACAGGCTCA
Organism: Protopterus annectens; assembly: GCF_019279795.1. Lineage (NCBI taxonomy): Eukaryota > Metazoa > Chordata > Ceratodontiformes > Protopteridae > Protopterus > Protopterus annectens. The sequence goes on from NC_056730.1 coordinate 205,322,051, forward strand.
TGGAGTTCCTCCTCCGAGTCCCCCTGTGTCTTTGGGGGCCTTTGCAATGGTGAAGGGCTGTGGTGGCCTTCCCTGTGATGTGTGATGTTCCTGCTGCAGCTGTTTCCACAGGATCATATTGTGTAGCATGGCACATATTATGAACATGTGTGCACATGTGGCTGGAGAGTATTGCAGAGCTCCACCAGATATGTCAAGGCAGTGAAACCATGATGTCAGCATCCCAAACACATACTCTATACTGTTCCTGGTTTGTGCATGTGTCTCATTATGACATTCTTCAGTGTGTGTGTGTGTGTGTGTGTGTGTGTGTGCGTGTGCATTTCTGCTGGGTGTCATCATCCACTGCTCCAGTGCATAGCCAGCATCCCCCACCAGATGGCCATATGGGATGTCCCCCTGGAAAATGCCTGGTACAGCTGTGAGCATGACAGATATGGGAGTTGTGATAGCTACCAGGGCTGCCAGCACACACATTCATGATAATGCCCTGGGCATTGCACATGACCTGGCAGTTGATGGAGTGATAGCTTTGCAGTTGACATAGACTCTACCCTCTTCACCAGGTGGTGCCTTGATGTGGATGTGCATGCAGTCTATGGCACCTAGTACCTCTGCATAGTCTACTACATGGTGGAAAAGACGCTTATTGCTGGTCCTTTCCTCATGGGTGCTGGGGAAATATATGTGCTCATCAGCATGTGTTCACATGGCATCCAGGAACTGGTGGAGTACCCTGAATGCAGATGCCTGTGAGACCCCCATGATGTCCCCAATAGGTCTTTGGAAGGTACCTATAGCTAGTATTCTTAAGGCTACACATACCTTGGTTTCAACTGGGATGGGTTCCTCTTTGTTGGCTCTGGGTCTGAAGTGAGTCCAGCACAGCTCTCAGAGTTGCTGAAGTAAGTCCCTATCCACCATGTAATGCTCCATTATCTCCAGCTCATGTAGCCCCTGGTAGGTTACCCTGGGTCTGGACACTCTTTTCCTCCTCCTCAGTCTAGGACGATTGTCAGCATTATCCTCCTCACAGCTCTCAGCCTCTCGCACATACTGATGTATCAAAGCAACAGCAGCCCCTAAGATTTTGTCAGTTAAAATTCCCCAGAGTGTGTACACCAATGGTGCATAGTTTGTGGGAAAAAAAAAAACAGACTGAAAGGTGTTTGCATAGTTTATACTGGTGTGCTGCAGATGCTGCCTGTGTAATTGGCTGACTATGATACATTCCACCTGCCAGCTATATTATTTGAACTTGAGTGCCTTTATTCTGCTATTTTTATTTTTCTTTTCTTCCCATTTCTGCCCCTTCTAAGCCCTGGGGTGAGGCGCACAAACCCGCTGCTCAAATGTAAACACTCCTGCTGTTTCCTGTTTTCTTTTTTTGTTTGTTTTATTTCCATTGTGTTTAACACCTGCGACATGCCGTGCAAACCCTGCAGCTATAGTAAATAGTTTTGAGCAGAAAGGACCCTCCTAGGGATGTGAACATGCTCATCATTTCTTAAAAGTAGCCCAGACACACCCCTTTGCTTGGCTGTGCTTAGCTAAGCATAAATAGAGGTAGCAGAGCTTCAATGCGCTTACACTAAGCATGACACACCCCCTTTTCATGTCAGCTGCTTCTTCTGCTTACACTGCAGCATTATAGCTCCTACACAGTTAGGTGCAGGCAGACACGGTCTCCCATTTTGCTAGTCAATAAATTTAGCTCATTTGCTTACCTCACTGCCTTAATCCCTTGTTACACCAATACACCAGAGCCTATCTCCTTAGCAACCAGTGTTGCCTGTTATTGTTTTGGTTCTGCATGTTACCAGGGGCGCTGGAAGCTGTTAAAGACTGGGGGGGGGGGCAGATGGTGACAGGAGCACTTAGTGAACTAAAAAGGGTAATTTTTTTATAACTATTTTCTACCACAAAATAGGTTCACTTGGAGGACATTTTAAGCTTAGCCAATTCCCTTTTGGTGCTTGAATTAACATTTTCTGATTGGTCTTAGCTAACCCCATGACTGATAATTGTGTATTAGCCCTAGTGAGAACAACTGTGATCATACCATAGATAATTTGAGGAGGCCATGTAACTGATACAGCATTTAGAAACTGCCTCTATCCATTAGTGGCATGAGGGGAAATCCTGGAATACGTTTTCTATTACCCATCCTTAGATCCAAGTTGCATTTGAATATGGATGGATGAGCTTTGCTTTATTTTTATAGATAATCTGCTCCGGAACAGTGGTAGCCTCATGATATATATCCATCTCTCCACAACATTCAGTTTAGATACCTGGACTGAGTAATTCTGATGCCATTTGACTTGCTGATGTTCAGTAGGTCCATCTGTATTATGTCGGAGGATGCTTTCTAAGCCAGACATGTCATCTCTAAGTACTCTGTAGGATACTGAGTATAGTAATAAATCATTGAGGTGGTCCATGCAAGACCTATTATTTAGGACTTGTATCCTTTTAGTAAGGTATCGCTGAAGGTATTCCAATTGTTGCATGGGGCTGGACAGATACATGCCAAAGTGGGCATTATACAAAATGATTGGCATAATGAGAGCTTTGTAAAGGGGGGCAACAACATCTCTAGATCTAGTCAAAATCAATTTGTTTATAAGCTGTGCAATAGAGAAAAGCTTTCTTATGACTTTGGGCACATGTTGTGTGTACAGTGACCTAACTTTTGACCAAGTTCCCAAATGCCAAACAATTGGATCAGTTCTCAGAGAGCATTGTCATGATTTTGACACCAGTTATTATTTGGGACAAACCTTCCTGCATGATGGTTAAGTCATTTGGGGATTCAATAACTTCTTCTAGCTTACAGTCATCTCAAACTTAACTGGCCAAAGATCTTTGATATTTCCTTTTACTTTTGAGATGTATATGCCAAACAGAAAAAGTCTCAGCACCGAACCCTGGGGGATTCCATTGGTGACTGGTCTCTTCCCCTGTTTTGATCTCCTGCATCCTGTGAACCAAGTTGGCAATGCAGCTGGTGATCAATGTAAGTGTTTGCTACTACATTATTCATCTTTTGTACTACACCTGACTAGGGGATTGTGTCAAAAGGCTTGGGCAGGTCAAGGTAATGTGGTGTGAACTGTTTTACCTTTATCCGTTGCTTTGGTAACAAGAGTTAAGCTTAAAATTTGCCCATGATTTTGAGCCTTTCACACTTTCCTCTGGGCTGTTTTCAAACACATTTTTAGGGCCATGCATACATGTATGCATTCCTTGTTTCACCTTCCTGATTGTATTAAATTATATTCCTTGTATAATACAGCACACTTGTTAGACTTAAGTTAGCGCATTTTAAATTTGTTTAAATATTTTTCCAGTAGGCAATGAAACAAAAATGCATTAACCAATAATGACAAAACTGCCCTATTCAGAATATTTCCATCATAAAGGTCTACTTCCACACACAACTGCATTTTAAATTTATTGTTTGAACATTTTTCCAGTAGGCACTGAAGCAAAATGCATGCACCAGTAATGACAAAACTGCCCTTTTCAGAACATTTCCATGATAACAGTCTACTTCTACAGACAATATATAAATACAGATTCCCAGTAGAGTGTAAGCCATAGGCATATTGCGCAGCTTCTTGAACTTATTTTCAATTGGGGGGGGCAAAAGACCAAAAAGCAGGGACACATTTTAAACATTGCGTGTATAATTGTGGAAAGTTGCTTGCATAAAATGCTATGTTATTGCCATGCATTTTACTGCTAAGTCTTGAACCCAGAACTATGTACACTACAGTCAGAGCAAGATACCACTAAGCTAAACCAACATTTTCTTAAAAGACAGGAAGACCAACTTAAATGGCTATCATATCATTTAGTGAATTCAGTTCTCACTTCTCACCATAGCTCTCAACCTCTTAGCACAAAAATACAGAACAAAGCCAATAATGGGGGAATACAGCCCCAGAACAGGGACACATTTCAAATACTGATTTTATAACCTTAGAAAATTGCTGGAATAAAATGTTTTGTTTTACCAGAGGAACAGAACAAATAGGTGAGGCATAAATTCGCAAGTGATGGTGGCTAGGGACTTTAGCTTTTTTTACCTGTACCCAAGGTACAGGGTTTGAGCCTAAGTACCTCTAGCCACCAGATGTATCCTGCTGGGGGCATTTTTATACACACACACACACACACACACACACACACACACACACACACACACACACACACCATTCTGCAATACAGATCAGCAGTATACTCACTCTGATACCAGCTTCTGTCCATAGTGTCGTCCTGCTCCACTCTGCAATTACATCCTACAGTCTAGAGCATCTTGGCTTCTGCAAATATAAATTCTGGCAGCAGCTTGGCTAACTATAAATCCTCCTGGCAGCAGCTTGGCTAACTATAAATCCCTCTGGCAGCAGCTTTGAATAAATGCATTTGTTCCTGCTTGCAAAAAACAGCCGGAAATATGTGCGCTGACATGATGTCATTGCGGCAGTTACGCTTGTGGAAAAAGAAAGGGACAGAGATATGATCTAAAAGTGGGGGCTCCCCACCCCCCTCGCTCTATGGTTCTGGCACCCATGATGTTACCCACTATAATGGCAAAATTCACACTTCCCATAAAATTGTTTTTTTCCCTTTTTTCTTTGTTTTCTGCACAATCTCGTTTGAGCACCACTGTGCTACGCTTAAACGACTGAAATTGGCCAAAAAAAACCCTTTGATTTTCATAATTTTGCAACTGTTTTCCATGCCAATGGCCATATTTTTGACCATTGGCATGCCTAAAAGTCATAATACATGCTTTACTTTGAGCTGCCATGCCCCCATTTTAATTTTTGCAGAAATGTACACGGTTAGTAATCGAATACATTTCTGCAACGGACACTGCTCTGACATGGATGCCTGTCTGCTTACTGAATTGCTAATTCACCTCATTTGCATAATTCACCTCATTTGCATGGTTTTCACCAGAAAATTAGACAATTATCATTTTTCAGTGGTGTCCATGTCAGAATAGTGCTGGCAGGCTCATGCACGCTCCTAGCCTTGTTTACTGGATCGCTTGGCAGCCATATTCCGTGCAGAAGCTGCTACACTATTCTGACGCGGAGATTTTGCTTTACTGAATCCTAGCCATTATTTATTTTGTATTTATTTATTTATTTGTCTTTGTTTACTGGGAAAGGCTAACTGAGTAATACTCATTTTCAGTGGAGGTATGGGGAGAAAATCTCCATTTGCTTACATTGCACTATACTAAGTTTGAGTTAAACACAGAATAGTTTCATTTCTATTTACATTTATTCACAAACAGCAGTTAATATATTCTAAGATTTTTTAATATTAAAATAATAAAATTAATTAAAATTTTAATATTTTTAATATTAAAAAGAAAAATGTTTAATAAGGTGGAAGATTTTGAGGAGTGATCCAGGTCATCTTGATTTTGCATGGACTGCCTGAAGGTAAAGAATCTCCCACCATTATATAATTTCTTCACTATTTTTTCCTGACAACTGTGAGCTCATCTATTTACTGGAATTTGTACACTTGTCACCATTTGTGTCCAGGGGTGCTGGAAGATGCTGATTACTGGGGTGGTCAGAAGGCAAAAGGGGTACTTTGTGATCTAAACGGGCAGTTTTATTAGCTGTCTACTGCCATAACAGTATAATATTTGTGATACAAAATGTATAATATAAATTGTGTTACAACTGGAATTACTACACAGAAATTTCATAGAAATGTATAAATGAAGCTAATGTTTCACCTGCATGGCATATGATACACTAGCCAAATATATTAAATTTTAGAGTGAAAATGCAGTAGTGCTGTAACACTTACCCCTACCACACAGAGACAAATCACCACAGAATAGTGGTGGGAAGCTGTGAAACACTTCATTCATACTGTTAAACACTTAGGACCATAGGATCATAGGAGGTTACTAGGCTAATGATCCTGGAACCTTTTTAAGCCTAGCCATTTATGCCTCAATTTTCCTGATTATCAATGCCCACTTCAGTCATACTTTAGAAAAAAGTTCAAATGAAAGTTTAATAGCCTCTCACAGTTCTCAGTGCTCTACTGTCTGACTAGAGCTTAACATTAGTACACAGAACTTAATAAACACTTGTTTAAAATATTTCTGATGTCAGGAAAGTACTTAACAAGCATTACTTTTTCCTCAAATTCTGTGTATAATTATAGTGATCCATACTCTAAAAGTCATTCCCCAGGATTAAATAAAATCACTGTGGGGTCTGTGTAAAGCGTAGTGTACGCATGTACACAGCCACGGTTCCCCCTCAGTAGACCATAGTAACAGCGATATTGAATGCATGTAGGCAGAAGTGTTGAGGCTGGTCAGATGTTATGTACATGGTGAAGCTGTCTGTAATGTTCCCTACTGCTCTTGAAATGTACTGTGAATTAATAGTTTGTGTTTTAAATTTCTAATTGTTTTGGTATTTTTTTTAATGCCCATTTGTGCAGTGCTGCATGGAGCACAACAATGCCAAGCTGTGCTTATACATAGACAGCTGACACCTGCCAGACACCTAAAAATAGAAACCAGATGTAATTAATTATATCTCTTTTTTAATTTTTAATATCTGTTTGCGTGGGGCAGAGTGCAGCAAAGCCAAGCCATGCTTACACATAGACCACTGATATCTGACAGACATTTAAAAATATAAACCAAATGTAATTATTTATTTCTGCTTATGTTTAAGCCCATTTAAGCCCATTTGTGTGGCATGCAGTGATAGCTTAGTAGTACATGTGAAAGTGTACTAGTTTATATACTATCCAAGTAGATAAATGGATAGAGTGACAGCTTAAAGATTCAAAGGTCCTGAGTTCAAGTCTCTAGCAGACATATCATTTGTTTAATGTAATCTAAATCTTTGTTTAATTTAAAACATAACATTTGCATTTGGGAGAGCTGCACAGTGCTAAGCACTGCTTAAACATGATTAATGGCTACTTTTGTTTGTGTGTTGCTAAGCTTTGCTAAAGCCTCAGTTGTGCGAGTTTTCACAATGCTCAGATCCACTTAACTGGTTTGCATGATGCTAAACACCAGAGTGCTTTTTTGAATGTTGTTGAATGATGTGTAAGGGCAGAAACACAGCATATATTAAGGGCAATAGACGGGAAATCGGCAACAGTTGCTGGAGCCTTTCTAACTGTCAGTATGCCAGGTGGTGTTAAAGAAGGTGAGCGCTTTTGGGTGCAGAGATGGGGTATGCAGGACTCCAGGATATTTGTTGGGCTTCTGATATGCAATTATGAACCTAGGCTGCTGCAGGATGATTACCAGGGCTCAGAATGTAAGCCTGAGGCCTGGGATTGGTTGGCCAGGGACCATACCAGTGCTACTGGTATCCTTTGCACTAGTGAGCAGTGTTGTCACCACTATGATGACCTGAAGAGTAGAAAGAGGGGAACGATGGACATCTGGATCCAAGAGGCCAGGTCTGGGAATGCCCCAGACATATGTATATTTCCAGTATTTTACTAAAATGCAAGCTGAATCTGTGCAAAACTGGTATGCATAATGGTGTGCTTCTCTCCCAACAACTGCAACTGAGAGGGCTCACAACATTAAGTCCGATGCTGGGTGCCTGGCCAGGTTGTGCTGTGAGTGTGGTAAATTTGGATATATTATGCTAACTGTAGTGTAATAAAGAATAAGCAATTAAAAAAACTGTACTGCAATAAAGAATAGCTGGGTTAAGCTCAGCAAAATGGAGCTATATTGATATATGTGTTTTAAACGATAATAAACACATGCAAAATAAACATCTGTCCCCTATTTCAAATCCAGGACCATCACACTTGTAGAACACTACATTAATCTGCCATGCCACACAGCTGTTAATGAAAAAAAAACTGGTTTAAGCAAAACATAGTAATTGCAAGTTACACTCATTAAGCACGTTTAAGCAGAGCTGTGCATCATGCCATGTTGTGCAAACTTACTTAAAGAATGGAAAAATTGGGAGTGTACCTTGGGGTCTGGTGCAAGAGTACATTACTAGGTCTCTAATAGCATGTAAATGCCCCCTTATATCAGCAACATGTACAAATGTACCTGCTAAGGCATTACTGGCAAACTACATGTTCAACTGGGACTCTGGTTTAGAAATACATCCATATATTGATGGATGCAAAAAAAAAGTATGTAACAGCCTATATGTGTGTACTTATATCTTGCAAACACACAAGTTGGAACTGTGACTCAGTAGCTCAGTCTGTTAAATGCCTTGCAATCGGTGTATTTTGCCACAAACAGTCCTGGGATCAAATCCAGTGGTGTGTAACATTTAAATTACATTATTGTGAAGCCAGCAATTAATGACTGAGTCATGCACTCTTTATCCACACAATGAACTTCAAATGAAATGTCTGCTTGTCACTGATGGAAGTCACAGGCCTGCATAGGTTCATAGGTTGGTACTAGGCTATCGGCCCTAGGGCCTATACAAACCTAGCCATAACAACTCCCTGGCTATTTCTTCCCACAATTTTTACTTTCCTGGACCTCTGTCTAGCAGGGTGACTGACGTGATCCCCAGGATGAATTTCCTATCTCCCATCCAATCATCAAGGTTCCTTTTGAAGATGGCCAAAGGGGCACTCTACTTGACATGTATGGGCAGTCTATTCCAGAGTCTGGGGAGTCTCTGGGTCAGGAACTTATCCCTCCAGCATGTTTTGTTCATTTTGATGACAAGGTTTATATCCCACGAGCATGTGGCTCTGTAGGATTGGGATTTCTTTAAGTGTAGCATGTCCAACAGCTCTGGGTTTGACATGGCCTTGTATGTTAAGAAGAGATTGCCTCTGAGTAGACGATGTGACAGAGTATAGCTGGAGTTTTTTAGATGGTCAGCATAGGGCATCTGCTTTAGACCTGTGATTCTTTTAGTGAGGTATTTCTGTGGCCTTTCCAATTGTTGCAGATGTCTTGAGAGGCACATACCAAACAGGGCATTGTATTCTATAATGGGTCTAATGCGGGATGAGTACAGTGGGACAATGACCTCCTTTTTTCCTGGATGAAAATCCCTTAGTGATGAGGTGTGCCACATAGACAGATTTCTTGACTATTGTGGCGATGTGGTTATCAAAGGTGAGACCACTGTCTACCTGTGTCCCTAAGTCTCTTATCACACTTTCGGTGTTTAATGTACTGCCACCTATGTGGTAATTCCCAGGCACACGTTTTTTTTCCCAAAGGGGATAACTATAGATTTCTTTGCATTGAGCTTGAACCCATGGCTCTGGCACCAAGCATCTGTTTCTGTAAGGCCCTTTTGTAGAATATCCAACACATTTGGGGATTCAATAATGGCTCTCAGTTTGCAGTCATCTGCAAACTTTGTTAGCCAGAGTCCCTTAGTGTTGGCCTGTACTTCTAAGAAGTAGATGTCAAACAAGAGTGATCCCAGGACAGAAACCTGCAGTTCACCACTTTTCATTTGTCTGGAGCTGGATTTGGAGTCGGCTACTTTTACAGTGTGGGTTCTGTCAGTAAGCTAGTTGGCATCCCATCGAGTGATGTAGGGATTAATGCCTAGCTTGGTAAGTTTATCTATGATCCCAGAGTGGGGGATGGTGTCAAAGGCCTCAGCGAGGTCCAGATAGGCTGTGTGGACCATCTTACTTTCATCCACAGTTCTGGAGACTGATTTGAAGAAGTCAGTCAGGTTCAGGAGACAAGATCGGCCCTTCACAAAGCCAAACTGGGTGGGTCCAGTGTTTGAAGGTTGCCAATGTCTTTGTTTATAAGTTCCATGATAATACATTCTATGGCCTTGCAGATCTGGCTCGTCAGACTGATGGGGTGGTAGTTCCCATGATCCAAGGTGGATCACCCCTTGTGGAGTGGGATAACTGTAGCTGTGTGCCACTCAGTGGGCACGAAGCCCGAGGTGAGGCTATTATTAAACATGACACTTAGGCGAGGTGCCATTTCATTTTGTAGTTCATGTAGTACACAGCCTGGGATATGGTCTGGTCCCAAGGATGCTGTATTCTTAGCTTTGGATAGTGCAGTTTTTACATGTGGCCATTATTACTGAAATTTGGCAGTCTTTCCGTATTGATATGGGCCCTTTAGGGGGTGAGAGTAGGGTGAAGTTGGCACAGAATCGATCTGCCAGGATATTGGCAATATCCTTGGGATCAGTATATTTAATGTCATTCTGTTGTAGCTCAGAGTAGATCTCAGAATTGCCATTTAAATTCTTGACATAGCTATAGAATGCCTTGTGGTTGTCTTTGGAATCTTTGGCAATTTCTTTTTTGTAACTAGCTTTGGAGGATTTTATGAGTGATATCAGCTTCTTACTGAGGCTGGTAAGGGAGTTTTTTTGCATTCTGGGATTTTCCTCTTTTCTGCAACATTTTCTTCCTTTTGTTGTAAAGTTGGCTTCCTTTTTTTGGAGGAGAGGATCTTGGTTCTATTTGGGATGGCACAATTCATGCACAAGTGTATGTGCTCATACAGTGCCTTAATGTAGGATTGAGCAGTCAAACTTTCAGTTCCCATCTGCAAGGGTGTCATGAAGTTTGTCACTTCTGACTTGAGTAGCATGAAGTTGGCTTTGCAGAAGTTTATTACAAAGGTTTCCTTACTGGGGGGTGGGGGAGGGATGTGGACGTCAAGGGTGATTAGCTTATGGTCAGACCTGACCAACGAGAGGGTGACCATAGGTGTGGAGCATCGATTTTCCATGTTGGTAATGACCAGGTCTAGGATATTGGAGCCCCTGGTGGGACTATGGATTACTTGATCCAGGGCATTGGTATTTATGAATTCCAAGAACCGCTGGGCAAAGATGTTGGTACATGAGTAGTTTTCCCAATTAATGGCAGGGTAGTTGTAATCACCCAGTATTAGGGTGCTTGGTTGTATCTTAATATTTTCCAGTATGTTTAAAAAGGTGTAGTAAGAATATTGGGGCATGGTGGGGGACCTGTACAAAGCTGCAATTTGGATTGCAGTTTTACCTAGTGTTAGTTGTACCTGGAGAATTTCAGATTCATTGTGTTGAGCAACTAGCCTGGTGGTTTGAATATCCTTGGTGAATATGGACACTCCTCCACCTTTAGTGTTTCGGTCCTGGTTTGTTGGCCAAAAAGTGTGGTAAGAGTTGTAGCCTGGTACTGCAGGGGTGCTCTCAGGAGCCTTGAACCAGGTCTGAGTTACTGCACAGATTTCAATGTTCTCCATTTTTAGGAGTGCCTCGAGAGAGTCCATTTTGAGGTTTAGACTTCTAGCATTGAGTAGCATTATTTTCAGATTTTCCATGCTTGTACCTGTTACAATGGTGGTTTTGTCCATTGAACTTTGCCTAAAAAAGGCAGTATAGAGGTGGCAAGAGCCATAACCAGTAACCTGAATCCCAGGGACAACAGGTGCAGACCATCTCTGGCAAAGCATTGTTGTCTGTCGATCATGTCGCCCCCGGCAGACAGATACTGGATCCCCTTTGAATGACACCAGAAGCTTAGCCAATTGTTGAAGTCAGTCATTTTGTCCTTATACTGTGGTATCATTCTGGGTGAAGGCAGGATTCTGCTCAGGGCAAGGGTCATACCTGCCTGGGCCACATGATCCGAGAGCTCTTCCATTTCTCTTTTCATGTAGTCCAGGGAGGTACATCTCAAGTCATTCACTCCAACATGGACAATGGCAGAGTCATATTTGTACTTGTTGTTGAGTGACTTGAGTGCATGCATTATGTGGTGGATCCTGGGACCAGACAGGCAGCTGATGGTAATTTTCTCCTTGTTCAACCTGGTGAGTGGGACATCAGTGTGCCTGACTATAGAGTTGCCTATGACTAAAGTGTTGGGTATGTTGTCTTGCCTTAGGGGCTGTTGTTGGGTGGCACACTGGTGTTGCGAGCTATGTGACACTTTGGTTGTGATTGGTGTTTGCTTGCATTTCAGTTTTGGAGGTCCTTGTTGCATGGGCAGGTTACTGTTAAGGGCCTCTGCATACAAGGGTTTGCTGTTGGTATGTGAGGGTATTGCTGGTGTGGGTTTAGAAGGGCTATGTGTTGCTTGAGGTGTAGTGTGAGTGTTAACCTTCTCCTCTTGACTGTCTAGCACAATCTTGGGTGGAGGGAGCTTTGCTTCCAGTTTGGCTATGTAAGTGCATCTTTCGCAGGTTGTAGTGTTGGGTGGTAGGAGGAGAGGGTTGTCTGTGTACATGAGACAATTGCTGCATTGCCCCAGTATGCCCAGATTCATCAGGTGGACAGGATAAATAACTGGAAGCTGACCCTTGGATATGCCTGGTTTGATGATTTTTTTTTTAAGTACAAGAGCTGTTTTCCCTTAGCTTGGCAAGGTACTTTGCAATTATAGGCTGTTTAGTGCCTACAATTAATTTCTCCTTATTACCAAGGATAGTTGAATGCTTGTATCAGTTTAAGGCTTCCTAGTGCTGGAGGTTTTAGATCAAGTGCTAGTCACAGGGATGCTTAAAGGTAAGATGAAAAAATGGTTTATCCTAAACACTGTAGTGTGCACTAGAAGAGTTAGATGTGAATGTAGGTAACACGTTGTACCTGTCTAAAAAGTTAAGTTTTAGTGGAGAGTCACTATTTTTAAAATAGCAAGATAGAGTGAAAGTGGATGGTCAGTTTTGTATTCTGGTACTATGGAATACAGTAGGATGGCCAATAAATTTAAATAGTTGAAGGGGAGTGATTTTACAAAATGATAATTTTGCACTTACACAATCCAGTAAAAGCAGAGAGAAAATTAGATATTTTGTCAAATTAACATAAGGGGCAGCCAACTAGAAATACAGTGTTGTTTAAGAACACAATAGTAACCAGGTGGGAGGGTGGGGAAAAAAATTCTGCCTGACTCACAAGAGGCAAAGTTAGGTAGGAACATACTTCTCATATCCCTATAGCAAAACTGTAAGTGCAATATGCATTCACAGAGGATTTTAACTCAGGTAATGCAAATGAAGGCCACTAATATTTGAGTGCAGTACACAATCCTTTCAAACTCACAGTGCAGACTAGCATATCTGCACAATTAACATGCACATAAGAAGCCCCTGCTTGTAAAAAGCACTGCCAACATACATGTTCCAAATGAGAACTAGACTGTAACATGTGGTCTGATAGTTGCCCAAATGGTGGACATAATGTTATATTTACCCCCTATGTTGCTCAACGACACAACACACGTGTTGCCTAGCACTGTAGTAATGATACCATTGCCTAACATACTTACCTTAAACACATGCCTTAATTGGAGTGGAGTGGGTACCCTCACTCTGGCTCTGCCAATAAAACAGGGCAAATGCTTTACTCCTACAGCTTGTTTTCCTCCGAAGTGTTCACACTTTCTGCCTATGCCTACTACCTGCAGCAGCAGTTGCAGTCTATAGCACACACATCTCTATGTAAAAATAGCTGCTACAGAGCTACCCTCTGTGATGGTGTAGTCTTCTCACCCTAGTAATGTCCAGCACAACATATCAGAAAGGGCTTCTAATTTACATGAAGGCATTGTATCTCGTACAGTGGTTGCATGTCATTGGCTGATTTATTTTTATTTATTTATTTATTTTATTTGCAGTTGTTTAACCAGGATAGTCCATTGGGCCTGAAGAACCCGTTTTCAATGGAGTCCTGGGGAGAAAAGCTCCTCATACAGATTACAGAAAGGTTAATATACAAACTAAGTAAACAAACTAAGATTAATATACACACATAGAACGAATGAAGATTACAGAGGTTAAACAGACTGATCAAAAGTATTTCAATCAAAGTTAATAAATTTTTTTTTTTTTTTTTTTTTTTATAGTAAGGAGTTGTATAATAGAAGCAAGCAAGAATTTGTTACTTGGGATTTGAGAGAAGGCAGGGAAAGAGTGTTGAAGTAAAGTGTAAGTTATGAGGGATGGGAGCAGGAGCATTCCCATGTGGAAGTTAGATGAGAGTGGAGTGATTTTTTAAAGGATGGGAGGCTAGTAATGGTACGAATGGAGGGGGGAAGGGAGTTCCATAGGCGTGCTAGAGAGTGTGAGAGGAGGTATTGTCCTGGGGGGTGGAGGGGTCTGTAAACTTCTATAAGGTTTTGATTGTTGGATCTGAGAAGTCTTTGTGTGTGGTGCATTTTAAAGGTAGTGGAGAGGGAGGGACAGAGGGATGGCTGGAAAATGAGTTTATGAGCATAGCTGAGCTGAGTGTAGGAGAGGTAGTTGGGAAGCTCAAGCCAGTATAGTTTGTGGAGAGATTCACAGTGATGGGTTGATGATTTGTTGCTAGTGGCGAATCTGGCTATTTTATTGTAACAAGAGGACAGTTTGGTTTTGAGAGATAATCGTTTGTTTGTTAGAAGAGGGGCTCCATAGAGAAGGGAGGGTAAGAGAAATGTAGTAGAGAGAGTAAGTTTAGTAGTTGAGGTGAGGAACCGATTGTGTCGGTAGAGCATGCCAAGTTTTTGGTGGGGTTTTTTTATGTTTAGTAGTAGATGGGAGTTAAATTTGAGCCTGTCATCTATTTGAACTCCTAGTAGTTTGGTTTTAGATACCAGCTCAAGAGGTGTTGTATTTTGGCTGGTGATGGAGAATAAATTTCAATCGAAATTCTTAGTTTTAGAGGAGGTAAAAATCATAAGTTTAGTTTTAGCAGCATTGAGTGCTAGATGGTTATCTTTCATCCATTGTTCTGTGGTAGAGAAGGCATCTTGAGTTAGTTTTAAAAGAGTTGATATGGATGGAGCAGCACAGATGATTGTGGAATCATCTGCATATTGGATAACGTTAGCAAGCGGGATAGAGTGGTAAAAGTCATTAATGAAAATGTTGAAGAGGAGGGGGCCCAGAATGGAACCTTGTGGGACACCTGTGGGGAAGATGAGGAAAGAGGAGGTGGCCTTTTTCCATTTGACAGCTTGTTGCCTATTGAAGAGATAGCTGGTAAACCATTTGAGGGAAGAGGGGGAGAGGTTTAGGTTAGTTAGTTTAGTAAGAAGTAGGTTATGAGAGATAGTGTAAAAGGCCTTAGAGAGATCGAGAAGGATGGTAGATACAGTGAAGCCAGAATCTCTAGCTTTATTCACAGTTTCAAGGAAGGAAAGGAGGGCAGTCATAGTGCTATGATGGGGTCTGAATCCGTGTTGGGTAGGAGTTAATAGGTTGTTGTCTAAGAGATGGGGGAGGAGCTGAAGGTGGATACATTTCTCTAGGACTTTAGAAATGGGAGAGAGGATGGTGATGGGACGGAAATTGGAAATATTAGTATTATTTCCTCCTTTGTGCAGGGGAATGATGTAAGCTTTTTTCCAGATTTCAGGAACAAGACCTTCCTGGATAGAGCGGTTGATTAGGATACTGATAGGGAGGGTAATGGCTTCAACAGCTATGCTGAGGAAGTATGAGGGGATGTTATCAGGGGCATTGGTGCATGGTTTTAGTTTCTGTAGGAGTTTTCTTATAGTAGAAGTAGGAATAGGTTTAATGAAAAATGGTGGGGGTTGAGAGAGTGAGGAATGAGAGAAAGAAGTTGGCAGGGGAGATGGGTGAGGAGAAGTGGAGGTAGGAGGTGGATTGTTATTTGAAAAAGAAGAGGTAAGTTTGGAAATAGAGTCAATAAAGAAAAAATTGAATTGGGTAGCAAGATCAGAGTCTTGTACATTTGGGGAGGGGTTAGGGTTTTCTGTAGTACCAGGTTTTAAGAGGGTAGTTATACCTCTCCAGAACTTTTGTGGGTTGGTTTTATGGTTGCTTTGAAGTTGGATGAAGTAGTTTTGACGGTCTGCTGAGATAAGCTTTTTAACTGAGTTACGAAGAGTTTTGTATTCATTAAGGTTAGATGTAGATTTGTTCCTCTGGTATTGTGTCCAGGCTTTATCTCTAAGTCACATGGTGGCTAGTGTACTTTTAGTAATCCAGGGGGTGGCTTTCCTTTTTATTCTTTTGGTTATTAAGGGAGCGTGATTATTTAGGAGATGTAGGAAGGTAGTATTAAAGTGAGTTATTGCATTTGCAAGTGGTAGAGTTTTTAAAGGGTACCAGTTAAGTGATTTAAGGGTGTCAGAGAAAGCTTCTGGGTTAAAGTTTCTATTACATCGGGTAGTTAAGTAAGTATGAGTAGCTAGTAGGGGAGAAGGGAAACGTCTAGTGAAGATGGGAAGGTGGTCACTGAGGGAGTCACGGAGGGTTCCACTGTCAGGATAGCTGTGGGGGTGGGAGACTAGAATCCAGTCTAAAATGTTGCCACTAGTGAAGTCTTTGGATGGCCTAGTTATGGAGTTGATGAGTTGAGAGTAGTTGTATAGGTTGATGTTGAGGGGGTGAGTAGGGGACTGAATGGAAGACCAATTAATATTAGTGTCTCCCATGATTATAGTTTCATTACAGATGTTAGTTGATAGCCAGGAGAGGATTTCTTCTAGTATTGGGACATTGTCTCCAGGGGGAATGTAAAGAGAGGCAATGTATATAGATTTATGTTTGTTTAGCTGAAGATGAGCTAGTATTAATTCTGCATTAGTGAACTTTGGAATGGCTTTATTGTAGGGTGTTATAGATAGGGAGGAAGAGTAGATTAGAGCCACTCCACCACCTTTTTTATGGGTTCTGTCTGTTCTGATGATAGAGTAATTGGGTGGTAATATCTCTTCATTTTTTACATGTGGTTTTAGCCAGGTTTCAGATATAGCTAGGATGTCTGGTTTGTTATGAAGTAGCCATGCATGGAGATTTGGAATTTTGTTAGCTAAACTTTGTGCATTAAGAGATGCAAGTAGGATGGATTTAGTTATTGAGGAGGAGGGGGTTGGGCCTGGGTTAGGGTGTATATCACCAGATAAAAGTATGGAAGTTAGAAGTTGAGTTAAGTAGTGGAGGTATTTGGATTGTTTCGATTGAGATGTATAAATTGATAGAGTAGTGGGAGGTATGGAGGGTAGAGTAGTTGATGAGGTTTTAAGAGGGGGGAATAGTTTGAAATGAAAACATAGGTTGTTGCTGAAGGGATATAGTTCAGGGGAGATTGAGTTGAAGAAGTTGGATTGTGAAGTATGGAGAGGGCAGGTTGTTTGTGAGAGTGGTGAGTGGGTGATGGGATAATGTTGGGTAAGATAGTAGATGTAGGTAAGGTTCAGGAGGAGTAGTAGTTGAATTGGAAAGGATGAGTATTTTTTAAGCATGTTAGGGTATTGATAAGCAATGTAGTGGTGTTGAGTAAGGAGGAGGGAGGGATGTGAAGTAAGGGTTGTATGAAAGTGGGAGCAGATAGGAAGAGGAAGGGGTGGAGTTTCAATGTTGGAGAGGAAGTAGGAGTGGTTAGATGGGTATAAATGTAGTTGCAGTGGGGGTGGGTGTGATTTGGGGTAGGGTAGTGGAGCGGAGTGAGCCCGCAGGGTGAACGGAGCGGGTAGAGACAAAAGGAATAGAAGTTAGAGAGGAAAACTATCAGCAATGCAGTTAGCTACAGGTTAGATAGGTAGGACCTGAGTGGAGAAGGTCTGAGATGGTACAGGAGTCTACCGAAAAGGAGAGCCAGAGGAGCAAAGTACTGAAAGGGCACAAGGCGAGTATGAAGAGGATCAGGTCAAGGACATAAGAAATTAGTTGAAATTACAGAGGTAGAACAGAGAGAGGCAGAGAAAGATGGATAGGATAAAGGTGCCACCTAGTGAGAAGATCTGGTATTGTAGGTAAGTGTGTAAGGGAGCTAACAGGTGTAGAACTGTGGTAGAAGAGATGTATAGTAAGAGAGGGTTTAGGTAAGTGGTAGAGGTGAGTTGGCTGTTGGGTAGATAGAGAGGAGGGGCAAAGGGAAGCTGGCTGCTCAAGCTCACTGCGAACTTTGGAGCCCTGAAGCAAGTAGTAGACAGGGGTCTGATTTACAATGTGGACTTAGCCAATAACATACTTTCTTTCTTGCATGATAGAGGGTGCTGAGAAAAGAAGCTGGTAGATGAGGTCGCAGAACTTTGGATGGGATTCTTATCTCACCAGGTAGGTAGTGGTTATATTAGGAGCAGGAGAAAGTTGAGCTGGGTACTTTGGGGAGAAAGGGAGACAAATATACAGAAGAGAAAAGTTAGCATTCAGCATATATATAAGTAGTATAAGCTAGCAGTAACAAATGCAACATTTCAAACATTCACATTTAAATATGAGGTAGGTACATATATTTATTCAATCTGAGCATGTCACTAGCATTTCAAAGGAATAGCCTTCATGTTAGTTGCAAATACAATATTAGATACAATATTAGATAATGCACATCAGCTGTCTTGGCTTAAATTAGAATTTCAGAACCACACATTGGTTAAGAGGCAATCACCTGCTAATGAGAAGCATGTTAAAATGCAAACATGTTGGCTATGGGGAAACATTATGTGTGAGACTTTATGCACACAGAACATGTGTTTGCAAAAACTTAAATGTCACCACATATCAACAGAGAAGTTTTGCACTCCAGCAGGTATGTAACCATTTTGTTTATAGCAGGATGCAGATATGTGACTATACTTATGGGGAATAGGGATTACAGCAAGAAGCCTTTCTTAGAACTGTGATAATGACATGTAATTCATCTGCAGATTTGTTACACCTACAGATGAAATACAATACATTAAGTGTGGAATGTTTTTTGTCAACGTTGCACACTGATCTTGTGGGACTGTCCCTTTACAGTGGTTCTATTAGCTCACTGTATTGTTTTTCACTGTTGTTTTTACATATTATCAGGAGGTTTGGCCCTAGGGGATACACTACAGTAGACTCCAGTGTTGGGTGTATGGTTGTACAGCAGTATCTATCATAGCACGCAGAGGTATAACTGGCTATCACTAGTATCTTTGTTGTGTCCACATGCTTAGTATGTTTGCACACTGTGGAATATATCTGTGATGAAGCAGTGGATACTGGCAGCCATTCTGTTTGTGCTGTATCTCTACATAGTACACTTCCATCTATCTGATCCTGACATGTGTTCCCATTCTGTTGTCTTTCAGGAAACATGCACCCAAGATGCCATGCACCTTTCATGGATGAGGAGAATGATATTATACTTGAAGACCTCCAGCAACACCATGAGCTCCTATTGTCCAGGGAGAGACAAACCAGGGAACAGTGGGCAGAATTGTGGGCTGACTTTTTCCGTGATGTAAATGCCACAGGTCATCAGAGCAGGACTTATGAGCAGATTTGACACAGTGCAACTGACATGATCAATGCTGCACACAGAAGAGCAGTAGATGTAGACAGGGATTGTAGCATCACCACTGGAGGGCTTGAAGTGGGGAAACCCATCTCAGCCATTGAAGAATTCCTGGCAAACCTAGGCACACATGACAGCTCCCAGGCATCCATCACTCAGTATATCATGGATGTGGGTGCCACAGTTTCCATGGCAGAGAAGCACGCAGGTAAGCTTAGTTTGATCATCATTGCAATACTGTAGCATTCAGTGCATCAGGATGTACATATTCTTACATGAATGTCAGGTGTGTGTTCTTTGGGGGAGAAAGGTTTACCTGCAGTTTAACTCTCAAGCTCAGATATTGACACAACAAGTGACAAAATTAGCCACCCACACAAAGCAGAACCACAACACACTGTGTAGTTACATGTGTAACCTCAAAGGACAGGCTCAGATTGTTGGCAAACTCATATATAATGATGCTACATATAATGGGTCTGTACTCATAGCTAACCTGTAGTCCCACAGGTTCTGCATCAACTTCACTCCCCTGTGTCCACCACATGTGACACATGACATTCCTGCAACCTATCACATAACTTTCATATTTACAGAGCAGGTTGTAAATGGTATCTCTATGGAGGATACACAGCATCTATTGGACATGCTAACATCCCAGGCTGCATCTTACATTGGATCTGACAAGGATTGCTAACACCACTGGGAACACATTGCAATCATACTGAAACCAATGGTTGCACCCCAGCTGACTGGACAATGGCAACTGTTACACCCTTGCACAGGGGTGATTCATGCACTGACTAGGAGAACTATAGACCCCTTTGCCTGAGAATCCATATCTGTATGGCCATAGGGGCAATCATCATGAAGCTGATCAGCACACATATATGTGATCCACACACAGTTGCCTGTACACAGTTTGAATGTCTGATAGGGGTTCATGACTGTTAAACATGGTGGACATTTCTGAGGCAGTCACCAAGAACCTGGGCGAGGGGACATCAAGGCATACAACCCCCTGGACTTAGCCAAGCAATCTGACTATATCTCCCACTCAGGCATCATTTACAAAGCACCCACTTAGGCCTCCATGGTACTATCATTGTAGGGGTCACTAAGTGGTCCATTGATGACAGACATATTCAACATAAGGACATCCGACTCTAATATCTGATCTGCAAGCACCAAAGCTCAACAGGGCTCAGTCCTGAGTTCTCTACTGCTTGAAATCCATTTAACCACGACACAAGTGAATACTGAATGTCTGTGGCTAGCAATGTTGGCTGATGTCTGCAGACTTTGAGCAGTGATGCAGTCTGTCAGTTATGTCAATATTCTACAAATTGATATTGATGAACAAATGCCTGTTGACATAGTAATGGCCATAAACTCTATGCAAATATATCTAGTATCATTTCTATCACTACTGCCTATGTATCTGGTAAGTAGCACATCAGTCGCAACATGTGATGTACATACTCAGGGCTGAAAGAACTGGGCACACATACCTGAACACAATGGTTTAAACCTAATGCGCCTGAGATCACCATGTCTTCCTAGTGATATGATGGGAATCATATGTCATAGTTAAGGGCACAATCACCCATAATTGACATACTGATAACCTCCATGTACTCTTCCCTCAGCATGCCAATATCTGAGTGCAATGGCCATTTGTTAATGGATCTTTCCAAGCAGTACTGGCACTTGCAAATGACATTATGGTCCCTCACAAGGGAACTTCAAATCTTTAGCATGTGTTCAATGGGGATCATCTGAAATTAGTGTCATTGTAGCCTGTGGCATATAAACTACTCAGAGGAGATCTCTGCCTTGCACATGGGGCAATGTGTGACCCTGCTTGACTGTAAATTCTCCATATCTGTAGATGGCATAGTAGATGGATTAATCACTCTAAGGACATTAACCTAGCATGTGGCATTAGTAAAACATGCAGTTGGGAGAAAATTGTCTAGCAGACTTTCACACCTTTCAAACATAACCATGGCTAATGGCAAGCAGAGCACCTCAGTGCACCTCAGCACATGCCATCTGTATGATTGACTGGGTGACTTACATTTCACCACAAGGCTTCTGCCTGTGTCCCTCTTGGACTGGGGCAATATGTGCTGATCATGTAAATAAGGGTATGCAGTTGTCTATGATTGTGATGGCTGTATGGCCATTATGCTACTGAAGTTCAAACATCCTATGGTGCCATAAGCTGATGTAAAATGCTGTAATAGCCACACACACAAACATGGCTACATTGAGGATAGCACCACTTCCAATTACTGCTTACGTGACACGGCATGGTACACACATAGTGCAAGTGGACTGTATATAGATTAGAACACTTACCTATGTAATGGCACACACTACAGATCACAGTCCATGATGCACGCAACACACCGCATGTCTGATAGTACTATCGGTTTAGGATGTATTATGCTTGATGACATCAGCAGGTCTAGTTGTGGAAAGGCATTTGGAGGGCCACATCACCTACTACAAATAAAAGTCTCCAAAACCCTCTCTCTTTTTAAGTTACTGAGGTGATCATATGTATGCCATATGGACAATTAGGACCCCTACCTATCTAGTCTTGCACACTATAAATCACTATATTTACTGCATGCTCCACGATTTAAGTCTGATGCTACAATGGCAGCTGGTAGTGGTGAGGTAGATGACATCTTCAGGCCTTGTAGAAGAGGGCAGTTTGGAAGCCAGCAGCAACTTACAGGGCCAAAAAGTGCATACCTATTGCAGTTTGATAGCCAATGAGGGATTCTCAGTTGTATGGTAGGGGGATACACACACACACACCAAGTGTCCTGGAGTGCAATTGGAATCCCTACTTATCTTGTCTTACACACTATAGATCACAATACTTAATCGTATGTGCCACAGCTTAAGTCTCATGTGACAATGGCAGCTGGTAGTCTTAAGGTAGATGACATCATCAGGCTTTGTAGAAGAGGGCAGTTTGGAAGCTGGCAGCAACTTACAGGGCCAAAAAGTGCATAACCATTGCAGTTTGATAGCATATGAGGGATTCTCAGTTTTTGGCTGGGAGATACACACCCACACCCACACACACACACACACACACACACACACACACACACACACACACACAAATGTATATATATATATATATATATATATATATATATATATATATATATATATATTTATATTTGGATCTATATTATGTGACCAAAGACTCTCTTCTTCAGACACATAATAATCGACACATATATAGCGAACACTGTAAACTGCGAATGGCCAC
This sequence comes from Protopterus annectens, assembly GCF_019279795.1. Taxonomy (NCBI): domain Eukaryota; kingdom Metazoa; phylum Chordata; order Ceratodontiformes; family Protopteridae; genus Protopterus; species Protopterus annectens. The sequence continues at coordinate 205,344,575 of NC_056730.1, forward strand.
ATCCTCAAATTTTTTCCTCGGGGAAAAAATTCAGTTGGCTGCTATCGGGAATTGCCCTTTTCTTCAATGTAGAGTGATCTCGGAATTGATGTATTTAGTTAGGGGGGTGTGTGGGGGCAAAGATCCCCACTTAATTAGTGTTTAAAAGTTTTTCTATTTTACAGCCACGTGAATTTTTTCCTCAGGAATAAATTCGAGGACATGGCCATTCGCCATTTATAGCATTCACTGTATACGTGTCGATTATGTGTTCAAAGAAGAAATTTTTCAATCACATAATATAGACCCATATATATATATATATATATATATATATATATATATATATATATATATATATATATATATATATATAGATATTTGAAAACACATAGCTATAGATATACTATGTATGTGAGAGAGAGATAGTGACAGATGTATATGTATACATATATGTATGTATGTATAGACATATCTATACGTAACAGGTCATTTTGATCAAGGAGCAACTGGATTGTGCTCAGTTTAACTAAGTGTATGGGCATGCCCAGTGGGACTGTCAGTACTTGTAAACTGACTCCAGCCCACACATACCTGCACTCCAGTCCGAGATTTTGTTTGTTACAGACACTGACATCTGTCCCTGTTTCTGCAGTACAGCAATTCACTCAAAATTTCCATTGCATTCTCCAGATGTCTGATGTAATTAATATGTGACAGAGGTTCATAATGTTACACCGCACACAGACTGACAGTTTGTGAAAACACCAACATAATAATACCTCACATGCAAAAGATGTGGACACTTCCAGATATGGACCATCAACATCATCACCTATGCTAACTTTCCTAGTCTAGTGAGCCACACTAGCTGCCAGCTAGAGAGTAGTCATTCATCACACAATCAACAGCATACATATGTTCATTGTTATTTTTCAGTTAAGTGAGACATATAATGTGTGATCAATTTCTATGTTACTACCTTGAGATTACCTGGACTGCTGATATAACATTGATGACTTATGGTTAAAGCAGTTATATGGGAAAACTGCTGTGTTGGGTGTTGGGGGACAACACCCCATGTTTTGCTGAGATACACAGTAGTCCAAATATCCCCACTGTTTAACATATCTAACTTGACTGATGTAGTGCATATTCTAGCCATGAGTCCTAGTGAATATTAAGGAACACACATACTAGTGGACTGGGTAACTGTAGTCCAATGTGGATGTTACTTGTGTCCAAATAGCCCACTATAATTCCTTGCATAAATGTAGCAGATCCATACATACAATACCATATTAGAGTAATCCTTACAAGTAGTGGGTAGGTTAGGGACTTACCTTCGGAATGCAGCAGTTGACAGAACTGTAGTTCAGGGCTGACTCTGTCTGATACAAGCAGTACACAGCCAATACATGGATAGGTACAGGTTGTGTGGGTTGCTTGGCATCAATTTTACTATATGTATGTGAATAGGAGTAAGGTGTCAGTCCCTAGGGCCCTAGATTGTCAGCGAATGTGCTATGTGTTATCTCTTAGCCAAAGCCAGGACATACTGGGCATGCCTATGTCTTCCTACAGGGACATCAATAGGGGTTTCTTCCTTCAAGGCCTGTGCTTGTGGCTGTGATGACCTAGGCACTGGTGTGGGGCTGTGTATCCCTTCCCTTGGCTGATCCTTCTGCAGCTGTTTCCACAGGATCATATTGTGTAGCATAGCATATACTGTGAACATATGTGCACATGTGGCTGGAGATTACTGCAGGGCTACACCAGATATATTGAGGCACTGGAACCGTGACTTCAGAAGCCCAAACGCACACTCTATGATGTTCCTAGTCTGTGTGTGTGCCTCATTATGGCATTCTTCCATGGGTGTGTGTGCATTTCTGATGGGTGCCATCATCCACAGTTCCAGGGCATAGCCAGTATCCCCCAGTAAATGGTTGTGTGGGATGTCACCCCTACCAAACATCTGATACAGCTGTGATGAGTACCAGATATGGGAGTCGTGATAACTGCAAGAGCTGCCAACACACACATTCATGATAATACCCTGGGCATTGCACACAACTTGACAGTTGATGGAGTGGTACCCCTTGTGGTTGACATAGATTGTAATTTGCTCACCGGGTTGTGCCTTGATGTGTACATGAGTGCAGTTTATGGCACCCAGCACTTCAGGGTAGTGTGCTACATGGTAGAAGTGTTGCATATTGGCCCTCGCCTCAGCAGTGAGGGGAAAAGAAATGTGCCCACTGGCATGTGATAGCAGAAAATGGTAGAGTACCCTGGATGCTGATGCCTGTGAGTTTCCCATCATGTCCCCAGTTGGTCTTTGGAAAGTACCTGTAGCTAGTATTCTTAAGGCTACACATACCTTTGTTTCAACTGGGATGAGTTCTCTTCTGTTGGCTCTAGGGCTGAGGTGAGGCTGGCAGAGCTCAGTGAGTTGCTGACATATGTCCCTGTCCACCCTGCGCTAGTATCTCCAGCTCATGTAGCCCCTGGAAGGTTACCCTGGGCCTGAATACTCTTCTCCTCTGTGGTCTGGGTCTTTTGTCAGCACTATCCTCATCACTGCTCTCAGTTTTAGCACATAGAGATGTAGCAAAGCAGCAGCAGCCCTTATCATTTTGTCAGTTAAAATTCCCAAGTGTGTACACCAATGGTGCAGAGTTTGTGGGAAAAAGACAGAGGGAAAGGTGTTTGCATACTTTATACTGGTGTGCTACAGATGCTGCCTGTGTGATTCACTGAGTATGATACATTCCAACTGCCAGCTATGTTATTGAGGGGTTTGAATGGGCTACTGTGAGTGGCAGAGTCTGTATTAGTGGTTAGTAGTTCATTTCCTTTATTCTGCTATTTCCTTTTTTTTCTGTTTCCATTGTGTTTAAGCCCCGTGCCATGCTTTGCAAACTGTTTTAGCTAGTGTAAACATTGCTAAGCAGAAAGGTCCTTCCCCTGGACATGAACAGGCTCAGCATTTCTGAAAATAGGCTAAGCACAGCTAAGCAGCCCCAGACACACTCCCTTGCTTAGCTGTTCTTAGCTGAGCACAAATAGAAGCAGCGGAGCTCCGGTGTGCTTACACCAAGCATGACACACCCTCTTTTCATGTCAGCTGCTTCTTCCACTTACACCGCCGCATTATAGCTCTTACATGGTTAGGTACCCATGGAAACAGTCTCTCATTTTGCTATTCAATAAATTTAGCTCATTTACATACCCCTATTTGCTTATACCCTAGTTACACCACTACACCGGAGCCTAAGTTCTTAGCAACCACTGTTACCTATCATTGTTATGAGTCTGCATGCTGCCCACTATAATGGCAAAATTACTGTTTCACATTTAATTGCCTTTTTTTTTTATTTTCTGCACTATTGCATTTGCTCACAACTGCTCTCCCCTTAAAAAAGCCCTATATATATATATATATATATATATATATATATATATATATATATATATATATATATATATATTGGCCACAGTTTTGGCCATTGGCATGCCTAATGAACATAATACATGTTTTACTTTCAGCTGTCATGCCCCCATTTTTATTTTTGCAGAAAAGTACATGGTCACTAACTGCATACATTTCTACTCCAGACACGGCTCCAACATGGATGCCTGTTGGCTTTCTGGATCACAAATTCACCTCATTTGCATGGTTTTCATCAGCAAATGGGGTGATTTACATTATTTTGTCACGTCCATGCCGGAATAGTGCTGGGAGGCTCATGCACGCCCCCAGCCTGTTTACTGGATCGCATAGGCTCAGTACTCCATGTTCAAGTCATGCCACTATGCCGACACAGAAAATAGGCTTTATTGAATCCCAGGGAATGTTATTTCAGGTCAAGAATTTTTTTGTGTATACTCATATGGTATTAAAGTATGCAGGAAAAAAACAGAATGTAGGCTACATGGATGCTTTAAAACTTTTTGAATAGCTCCACAGTATTGAAAATCATCTGCTTATGCTTTTATTAGCAGCTATGAAAAACATCTGTTACTTTACTGAATATATGAAGTCCATTAGTGGCTATTAGTTCAATGCACCTCTGCATGCACCAACATCGAAATAATGTGAACAAAAGGGATCGTATTACTTTTGTCTGTGCCTGTGATATCACACAAACATGCAGTTCAAACAGTAGGGGGAAGGCTGCAGACTCTGTAGTTGAACCCAGGACCTTCTGTACTCTAGCGCTACACATGCACATGTTGTCACAGTAATAGATATATGACAAGCACTGAGAAACCTGCCATTCATTGCTCCATTTCCCTTGGTTGTGCTAAGGGCCACATCGCACAAACAAGGACAAAGAAATTAAAAAAAAAAATAACTTAATGCTGGCAGATACAATACATTTTAACAAACAATAAAGAGAATGACAAAGAATCTCTGAACTGTTCACTGCTTTCATGCACTTTTACACTTCACAGACCTACATGTACACCTCTGTAAGTGTAATCTGACACCCCCCAATGTCATAATTCACTGTTGCCATGCATTCAACATGAACACTGTGAAAGTGCCTGCATGACGTGAACATCCTACACAGTTACAAGTTTTGGGGATTCAGCAATTCTAATGAGTTTTGACCTCATTTGCAACTTCACTGTGCTGACAGCTCTGAATCTACATGGTTGGCAAATGTGCAGGCAGGGAAACTGAAGGGGAGCCCAGTATTGTACAGTCAAGGGAGGGTATTATTCAGGTATATATCTGCACAGAAGAATGCAGGTTTTGGATTATATGTTTCATGGAGATTACACTTTTAGCTGCCTACATTTGTTATAATTACATTGTTCATTTGGTGGTGGGTGTGTAATACTGCATTTATGTCATGGCAATTAATAAGGAACTGTGGCTATTTTTAATATAATTTTCTAGCATCCAACATGTCTGAGAATATTATAATGTGTGTAGGGTTAAATGTTAGGATCTGTTTTGTACAAATGTATGGACATTTACTTGCTCTTGTTTCCATGTAGACTCCTTTGCATCGCTGTATTCAGAAAACTTTTGAATGCATAGCAAACATGAACACAAAGTCTACATGGTTACTTTACAGCTTGTTGAATTGCAGCATCTTGTTGATTTCCTTCATCAGCATACACTTTAGCTACTTATGCTGTAATTTGCATGCCATGGAAGTTTCTGTGTTTGCACGTGCGTGCACACCGCTATGGGGAGTTTACTGAATCTAAAAGTTTCACTGCCATGTAAGCATCAAACTGTGATCCACACAAGGTCAAAATTATCATGTAGGCTTTATTGAATGTCCTCATAGTCTAGCCCTGATTTCAAGGTTCCATGATCATAAGTATAATCTTTCTTTACTTTCCTAAATCAAATCTCCAATTCTTTCTTATGGCTGTCAAAATCTTCACATATTGATTTATTTCCCCTTTTTCCTTAACCAAGTCACCTATCACTATACTTATATTAACAATTACATATGTCTTTATCTACTCACATAGTATTTTCTGTCTCCCACAGTAGTATATGCAAATACATAAATTATGTTTACTAGTCTATTATTAACTCTTACATCATATGTTAATAGTCTTCCTGTCATCCCAACTATTTACACACTATATTTTGTTTTAATCAACACTGCTATAAAAGAATATACATCCTACCATATTATCCAAAGTATTCCCAACCCCCAAAGTCAAATCTTGTCTCTTTTTTCCTTATCTATATACCTTGTATCCAGCAAACATAATACACCATCCTCCATCTTTCACCATTCCAAAACAACCATTTCTCTCCTGTTGTTGTTTATTTGCTAACATAATATTGATGCTAACCTTTTTAATTTCATGCTTGTACTAACACCTGTTTTTAGCTTTCTTCTTCTTGTCATCCTATGCCATAATCATTTTATTTATTTCTTTGACCCTGTTTCTGTTTCCCCTTTCTCATCTTCAGCTTTCAACACTGAAAAAGTTTTTTGTACCCACATTCATACTACTTTATTCCTTTCTATCTACTTCCTCTATGCTACTGTGTTCTTTATTTCCAATCTCCTGCCTTATTTGTATTAGTTGTTTGTGAACTGTACCCACTTTCTTAGCCTACTCTGCCTTCCCTTCATTCTGACTTGCCTCAAACTCCCTTCTGTCCTTCTTTTTCTGCCCTGCCATTCAGTGTCTGTCATTTCATTCAAAAAGTGGGACAACCATATCATACATGGCCCTCATATTCACACTTTTTTTCTAAGTAGCTTACAATTATTTGTAGACTGACCACATTCCCCAGACCTTCTTTAATAAGAATATTTAAGCAAATGTGACCAGTCCTCACAAAAAAGCATTGTTTGAGTTGCTGTCATTATTGCCATTATCTGACACATTTTTTTATTAATCATGTCCACATTTGAAATATGCTTCATCTTGTTACACTTTAATGTATTTTTACTACAAAATTAAAAAAAAAGAAACTCATTTTAATTAACACATGTTGTTTTGAATTGTAGCACTATCTTCCTTTTTAACTGAATACTTAATTTAAAAAATATATATAATCATCCATAGACTATTTTTTTCACATTCATTAATAAATTAATCAGCTAATAAAAATGATTTAATAATGACTTTACAAAAGCTTCTTTTACCTAAATGTATTACATCTCTAATTTCTTTGATATTAAACCCTAATATAATATTATATTGTCCAATAGTTTGTACCTGTTTATAGATTACTGTTTCTGCCCTTATTCTTACCACAGTTCTCCTTTTGTATCCTGCTTCTACTTCTGCAGTTATCTGTTCATTTATTTGTCTCACTTCATTTATGTGCACAACTTTTCTATGTACTGTACTCACAACTGCTACATAGGTCCTTTGCATACCCCCCTATGTCTGCCTGATGCATTTCAAGACTCCCCAGGCCAAATCTGTCTTTTCGTAGTTGTACACCACACCTCTCACAGCATTTCCACATTCTTCTCCTGTAGATAAAATAACAAATTATCTGTTTTTGCTGTCCCTTTTTCTACAGTGTAACTCTGTTGCACTTCTTGTGATTTTGTTTCTTTTTTCTTGTCTAATAATCTTAATAGTACCTCATCCACTACATCTCCAAGAGCAGTTTCATTAAGTTCTGTGCACTCAGACACTAGCATGCCTTCATTTCTGGCTCTTCAGCTATAAGTAAAACATCATGGCTGCTATCTTTCTTCCCCTTTTCTTTCAGCACAGGTAGCTGCTCTCTGGCTTCAGTTAGTAATCAGAAAAGATCAAGGAAGCTTTCTAGTGTCCTACTGAATTTTTCCCCAAGGCAGCACGAGTGCCTCCTCCTCGGCTCTCTTCTGAAAGAGGCCACTGCCTAGTAGGACTAACCTGATAAGCAAAGTGAAAGCCGCAAAGTGAATCACTCAGTCAATAAATAAATATTTTAGCAACAGAGAAGCACTACATCCGTCTTTATTCTGTAGCAGTGAACAGTAGTTTGCAAGTCCTTACTGGAGCAAACTGACAGGCCTGCATTAATCACTTAGGTATTTATTCAGTAACAGCAAGTGTTTGGTGAAATAAGTCAGTCATTTCTTTGTAGTGGTGAATAGTTGTTAAAATTACCAATTGTGTAAAGGAAAGCAATTGGAATAATTTGGTAGTAAACAAAACAACAATTACAATGAAACTCTACAGCTATAAATAACACTATAACAGACATCATTTGACAAACTGCAGTTGACATTAACAGTGTAAGTAGAAAAACAATAGCAAGCAGCTGCTGAAAAATGGTGGGAAAAAAGAAATTTTAATAAAAACAAGCTTTAAGACAATCTGAAACTACAGTTGTGTGTGGATTAAATGTATTAGTACTATACTAGTGTAAGGTATTAAAATGACCACTATTGACAGCTGATAATAACACAGTATGGGCATACCCAGACTCCCAACAGACCGTTTATTTATTTATTTGACATTTGTTGGCCAGAAATGTGTAACTTTTCAAAAAGTGCTCTTTTTCAGTGGAGGCTGGGGAGAAATGCTCCACAATCACAATCTGTCAAAAATCAATTACAGATATTTTAAATCACAGATGTGAAAAGACGTTGAAATGAGAAAAACATAGAACATATGTTTCATAGTAGAATACAATGAAAAACAATAACATGAGTTGGAGAAAATATGTGAGAAAAAAACCATTAGTCATATTCTTTGTTACATAGATTAGTATGCAATAAATGAGACCTGTGACAATTTTAATAATTTTTTTTTTGTTTTGTTTTTTTTTTAGTTGAATATAGAGGAGCTTAAGTGAGTAGGGAGGACAACATAAAAGAACTGAAACAAATTATAGTATTTACACTCAGTGCATAGATGGGCTTATGTAATGTAAAATGTAACCGCAACACTTAATGTGCCTTACAAGTATATTATCACACAATGGATTCTGGGACATTGAGTGCTATTATTTCTTCTTCGCCAGAACTGTGTAATCCTTGCAATGTCTCTGGTGATCATGGGGAGATGCATGGGACTCTCTCTTCAGAACAGATCAAGAAAATGCTGGGTGCATGTATAGTTTAGAGGATAAAGTGTAAAAAGACAAATGTTACTGGGCCTGACATTTGAAACTGGCACAAAAATGTAAATGGTGGGCTATTACTGCTTCTTATGCAAAAGGCAAGCACCACCTTAAAATACTAGTAATAATCTTACACAGAAGGCAAGAAAAGGGCCACAAAAAATTCACATGCTCATAGCTTCATAGGTTCATAGCTAGGTACTAGGCTATTGGCCCTAGGACCTATATAAGCCTAGCCAAAAAGGTACCCTGGCTTTTGCCACCCAAGAAAATGATTTTCTTGTGCCCCTGTTGAGCAGAGCCACAGAGGTGATTCTTGGGGTAAATTTCCTATCTCCTATCCAATCATCAAAATTTTTCTTGAAGAGTGCTAATGAGGAGTTTGTTTGATATAGATAGGTAGTCTGTTCCAGAGTATGGGAAGTCTCTGGGAGAGGAATCTATCCCTTCAGCTTGTTTAATGTGGTGACAAGGTTTAGGTCACTAGAGCATCTAGCTCGAAGGGATTGGGATTTCTTTAAATGGAGAATGTCCAACAGCTCTGGGTTTGACATAGCTTTGTATGTTAGGCAGAGATCGCCTCTGAGTAGGCGATATGCGACGGAGTAAAGCTGGAGTTCTTGGACACGGTCTGAGTAGGGCATCTGTTTGAAACTGGTAATCCTCTTTGTGAGGTATTTCTGCGGCCTTTCTAGCTGTTGTAGATGTCTTGTGAGATACATACCAAAAGGGGCATTGTAATCTATAATGGGTCTAATGAGTGATGAGTAGAGGGGAACAATGACCTCTTTTTTCCTGGATGAGAAACCTTTTGTGATGAGGTGTGCCATGTAGAAGGATTTACTGACTACTGTGGTGATGTAATTATCAAAGGAGAGACTACTGTCCACCTGTGTCCCAAGGCCTCTTATCACACTTTCAGTGTTAAGTAGACTACTGCCTATGTGGTAGTTCATAGCTACAGAGTTTTTACCAAAAAGGATGAGAATGCACTTTTTGGCACTGAGCTTGAGGCCATGGCTTTGACACCAGGCATCTGTCTCAGTCAGACCCTTTTTTAGGATGTCCACATCATTAGGAGTTTCGATTATGGCTCCTAGTTTGCAGTCATCTGCAAACATCATTAGCCAAATACCTTCTGTGTTAGCTTGTACTTCTGAGAAGAAGATACCAAACAGGAGAGGAACCAGGACTGAACCCTGTGGTACTCCACTTATCACTGTTATGAAGTCGGGTTTGGAGTCTGCTACTTTCACATTGTGGGTTCTGTCAGTAAGCCAGTTGGCAACCCATCTTGTGACATAGGGATTTATACCTAGTTTAGTGAGTTTATCTATAATTCCTGAGTGGCGGATGGTGTTGAAAGCCTTGGTGAGATCTAGATAGGCTATGTGAATCACCTTGCCCTCATCTACAGCTTTGGTGACCACTTCAAAGAAGTCTATCAGGTTTAGGAGACACAATCTGCCTTTTGCAAACATGAACTTGGTGGGGTCCAGAGTTTAGAGATTACCAATGTCATTGTTTACAAGTTCCATGATGATACGTTCCATAGCCTTGCAGACCAGGCTCGTCAGGTTAATGAGGTGGTAGTTCCCAGGATATGTGGTGGCTCCCCCTTTGTGGAGTGGGATAACCATTGCTGTGTGCCATTCAGTGGGCACAAACCCTGAGGTGAGGCTATGATTGAACATGGTACTTAGGTGGGGTGCCAGTTCATTCTGTAGTTCATGTTGAATGCAGCCTGGAATGTTGTCAGGTCCCATGGTTGCTGTGTTTTTGGCTTTAGACAGTATGGTTTTTACCTGTGCAGCCGTGATTACAGGAATTTTGCATTCTTCCAGTATAGAGATGGGCCCTTAGTGGGTGAGAGGGGGGTAAAGTTAGCACTGAACCTATCTGCCAGGATGTTGGCAATATCAGTTGGTTCTGTATATTTAGTGCCATTGTGCTGTAACTCAGAGCAGATCTGAGTGTTGCCATTGAGATTCTTGACATAACTATAGAATGCTTTGTGGTTGTCTTTAGAATCAGTGGTGATTTTATTTTCGTAACTAGCTTTGGAGGATTTTATGAGGGATCTCAGCTTTTTACTGAGGCTGACCAGGGAGTTTCTCCAATCATGGGATTTTACTCTTTTTTGCAACAGTTTCTTTCTTCTGTTGTAGAGTTTGTTTATGGCAGGGGACCACCAGATTGTCTTCCTTTTTTTGGAGGATAGCATCTTGGTTCTTTTAGGGATTGCACAATCTATGCATTCATGTAAGTGCTTATAAAGTGCATTTGTGTAGTATTCAGCAGTTGTACCTCTATTGTCCGTCTGCATGGGTGTCATGAAGTTTGCCACTTCTGTCTCAAGAAGCATGAAGTTGGCTTTGGAGAAATTCTTTATGGTGGTTTCCCTAATGGGGGGTGGGGACGGGATGTGGATGTCTAGGGTGATTAGCTTGTGGTCGGATCTGACCAACGAGGAATTGACCTCTGGTATAAAACACTGGTTGCCCATGTTGGTAATGACCAGGTCTAGGATATTGCTGCCCCTGGTGGGGGTGTGGATAAGTTGATCCAACATGTTAGAATTTATGAATTCCTGAAAACATTGAACAAAAGAGTTGGTACATGAGTAGTTTTCCCAGTTAATGGTGGGATAGTTGAAATCGACCATTATTAGGGTGTTAGGTTGTACCCTAATATTTTCCAGTGTATCAAGAAATGAGGAGTGGGAATCCTGGTGCATGGTGAGGGATCTGCAGCAAGTTACAATTTGGATTGCGGTCTTGCCCTGAATTAGTTGTATTTGGGTAATCTCTGATGCATTATGCTGAGTAACTAGCCTGGAGGTATGGATATCCTTAATGAATATGGACACGCCTCCACCTTTAGTGTTTCAGTCCAGGTTAGGTGGCCAAAAGGTGTGGTATGAATTATAGCTTGGTAATGCAGGGGTGCTCTCTGGAGCCTTGAACCAGGTCTCTGTCACTGCACAGATGCCGATGTTCTCCATTTTATGGAGTGCCTCGAGTGAGTGTATTTTGAGGTTTAGACTTCTAGCATTGAGTAGCATTACCCTCAGATTTTGCTTGCTTGTACCTGTTATAGTGGTGAGTTTGTCATTTGAACTTTGCCTAAAAAAGGCATTATAGGGGTGGAAAGAACCTTAGCCAGTATCCAGAATCCCAAGGGCGACAGGTGCAGGCCATCTCTGGCAAAGCATCGTGGTCTGTCGATCATGTCATCCCAGGCAGACAGATACTGGATCCCCTTAGAATGACACCAGTAGCTTAGCCAATTGTTGAAGTCAATCATTTTGTCCTTGTACTGTGGTATCATTCTGGATGATGGCAGGATGCTACTCAGGGCTAGGGTCATACCTGCCTGGCCTACAAGATCAGACAGCTCCTTCGTGTCTCTTTTCATGTAGTCCAGGGAGATACATCTCAAGCCATTCACACCAACATGGACAATGACAGAGTCATATTTGTACTTGTTGTGGAGTGACCTGAGTGTGTGCATTATGTGGCAGATCTTGGCACCTGACAGGCAGCTGACAGTAACTTTCTCTTTGTTTAGCCTGTTGAGTGGAACATCGGTGTTCCTGACTATAGAGTCACCTATGACTAGAGTGTTGGGTATGTTGTTATGCCTTATGGGCTGTGGTTGAGTGGCACATTGAGTTTGTGGGCTATGTGTCATTTGGGTTGTGTTGGGTGTTGGAGGTTGTTTGTGTTTCTGCTTTGGAGGTCCCTGTTGCTTGGACAGATTTTTATTGAGAGCCTCCGTGAATGTAGGTGTGCGTTTTGTGTTTGTATGTGTGTGCTTTGGTGGTGTAGGTTTTGAGGGAATATGTGATGAGCATGGTGTGGTGCAGTGCAGGTGTTTACCCTCTCCTCTTGACTGTCTAGTCCAGTCTTGGGTGAAAAGAACTTTGCTTTCAGTTTGGCTATATAAGTGCATCTCTTACAGGTTGTAGTGTTGGGTGGTAAGAGGAGAAGGTTGTCTGTGTACATGAGGCAGTTACTGCATTGCCCCAAGATGCCCAGATTCATCAGGTAGACATGGGAAAACACCAGGAGCTGACCCTTAGACATGCCTGGATAGGTGCTTATTAAGTACTAAAACCTGTTATCCCCTAGACAAGTGAGGAAAGTTGAGCGCTGTAGTAATTTGTAGCTTATTTAGTGCTTACAACAAGTTCTGAACAAGTGCTGAGCTCAAAGAAACAGATTTGAGTGCTAAAACTAAAAACTGGCTAGTTCTAAGGGAAAATTTGAAGAGCAGACTTTATGGCACCAGGAATAGTTTAACCCAAGCTTAGCGGCAGGAGTTCAGAAGCTTACAAACAGTACCGGATACAGCAAATCTTTATCTGGACTAGACTACTTACAGGAAAGGCAGGACACAAGCTTAGAATTTTTTTTTTTTTTTTTTTTTTTTTGTAAAGTGGAAAGGGAGTAAGGAGGAGCAGAAGATAACTCAAGGTTAAGAACTAAGTAGGTTGGCCTTCTGAAATGTAACTTTGTCAAAATAATGTCTGAAGATATGCCTTTTGTAAGTGCTGGTCAGTTTATCTTCATGCTGTGAACTGTCACAAATGATGCTTTGCATCTGAGAAACATAAATCAAAGGATTGCACCTTAACTATGGTAAACATTAGACAAGTTCAAGTCTCAGACTGGTTAAAATAGTCTATTTTTTTAAGTAAGTTTGTTTCAGATGCATCTGCAGTGACATATACCTTATGACCGCCATAAGTTTGTTAGATCTCTATAAATCTTAGTAATAGATATTGATGGCATTTTCTTATTCATGAGGAAGGTGTGTTGCTAGCTATAAAGCATTCACAATTTTTTCAAGCAGAAGACTCATTTCAGAATGCCCCCTACTATGCATCTTAATGAATCCAGGGGACAGCTGGACCTGATCAGTTATGGAACAGCGTATTTGAATTTCTGGAAGAAAGGCTATCATCTAATCCATTGTTTATTTTATGTGATTTTGAAATAGCAGCAGTTAATAGTAAATAGTATACTACGTCAAAAGCAACCTCAAAAATGAGTTGTTTTGTTTGCTCAAAATTGTTTGACTTCAAGTCCAAAAATCAGGCTAGGCATTTTGCACAGGTCTGATGTACTATCAGCTATATTTCAAGTAGATTGTGATGCCATTTTTTTTTGTTGTTGTTAAAGAATGACAGTGTTGTACCTACATTTATGCACAAAAGTATGTAATGCCTTCAGAAGTGTCTCAGTCAAATTCTTAGAGAACAACTGCATTTTGGGGAGCTTACAAAATTAAATGATTTGATTATCATGTTTCAGCTGTTTATTCCCTGTATGCCCAAAAATGTTAAAATGTTTATGAATTAACTGAGCATAGCTCTCCACACTCACAACATTTTGTAGAGGTCTATCTTGGATAAGAGTACAGCTGATTTGAAACCTATATTCACTGAATTGTAGCAGAAGTAAAACTGGAAAAATAATTTACATGAAGTATTACTGTCAGGAAAATCACATTCTTTGAAGTGTAGATGCATTTTCAGCATGACAGTTAGCCTCAAGACACCATCTCAGAAAGAACAAATATAGTACACTGGTCTTTCTATGATGCCTTACATATAATCTGTGTTTATAAATTCTTTCACCTTCCCTTCAATTTTGCAGTTACATTTCTGTTATTAGAGAAAGTTAGAACTGTCATTCTGCACACAAGATTGCTTTTTTTTCTCCCTGGAAGACAATGTCAGTATTGTTTCAACATATTACATCTACAGTAAATTCAATTATACCTCCGTCATCCAGTCCCCTATGTGATCCCAAACATATTTTTACTAAATGAGTGCCATAACTACTGTGCCTTTGTTAGTAGTCTAGCTTCCCTTGGTGTTTTTATCATATCTTTTTTATCTCCTGTCACTGGCCATCATTTCTTCTTTTAGTTTCTTGTCTATGTGCCTTAATTCTCTCCTATTAACTTCTGTCTGTATCTAGAATTTTTAAGTTCCATTACATAGGACACACAGTCACTTATGTACATTACATCTGTTGGTGTATACAAAGTCTACTGAATTATGTGCTTGCAGCAATAAATCCAGAAAACAATTTGAGTATATTGAACTTTGAGTGCTTATGAAATGCATTGGCATCACACAAGATTGTTGGAAGAAGATGACTGGCAATAACAACAGTGCCTGGATATTTTATGACGACTGATCTTGATGCTACTATAGATAAATATAACTGGCCATTCAGTCTGCAGAAGAGTTAAATTCATCTCTTTACAATGCAGTGAGTAAAATAACTGGTGAAACTCTACGGGAAGTATCAGAAAAGGAGTGGCAGAATGCAACAATGGCATCCGTGTGAGCAATCTTAAGATATGTCATTCTCTTTTGTTCCACTGCTCTTAGTAACTCATCAGATGGGATGGTTGTAATCCAAATTACAAAGGTA
>NC_056730.1:205364568-205375224 GCF_019279795.1 Protopterus annectens
CTGGAGTGCTTGTGTACATTCTGTTTTCATATGTTGCTATAGTGTTGCATTCTATAAATAGTACTGTTGTATTAAGCAGTCTTACCTACACTGTTGAACATAGTTAAAATGTGTAGGAAGTTCAGTATAACAATGTTGGAAGTCCCAAGAGGTCAGTCATATAGAACAACTGAGGGAGACTTAGACAGAAACCATTGGAATGCTTTACACCAGTTCCCTGATAGCACAGTGTACTGTGATGTCACCTGTAATATTTTTGCCACACACAGCAGGGGTTTGAATCCCGGGAGTGGTAGTAAGTTGTATGCATAATCATACCCCACAACTGTAGAGAGTTTGTGAGAATGTTCAGATAGAAAGCTGTATGCATAATTAGACCCAACAACTGTACAGACTTTGCTAGAATGTTCAGATAGTACACTGTAAGCATAATCATAACCATCAACTGTAGACTGTGGCAGAATGTTCAGGTAGTATAGTCATACCCCTCAAATGTTCTGATCTGTAAAGCATGTCCAGATAATGGGCCCAAATCTGCTGCCTGGTAACCTGTTCCTTTGATAAATAAGTGTGATGATCCAAGAAATGTAGGCAGCTTATACTGACATATAATGGATAGCCAGACCTGAACATAAAAAGAGAATGTATATGGAAACAAACCTGTCATTGTAGCATCTCACCCAAAGTGTATGACAGCTATTCCAATATATGTCACATTAACTCATGCATCTTGTCAAGCCTTGACCAGAGTGTGCGCAATAATGGACTATTAGGTATGTGTATAACATCAACATAGGTTCATAGGTAGGTACTAGGCTATCTGCCCGAAGGCATTTATAAGCCTAGCCAGAATGTGTTGGCTTTTGCCGCCCCCTTAGATTATCTCCCTGTGCCTCTGTCCAACAGAGCCATTGAAGTTATCCCTGGGGTAAACTTTCTGTTTCCCATCCACTCGTCAAGGTTTCTCTTGAAGTGGGTTAGCGAGGAGCTCTGTCTAGTGTAGACTGGAATCTTGTTCCAGAGCATGGGAAGTCTCTGGGACAGGAAGCTATCCCTCCAGCATGTCCTATTTATTGCTGTGGTGAGATTTAGATCCCTGGAGTGTGTGGCTCGAGGGATATGGTTTTCTTTAGGTAGAGCATGCCCATCAATTCTAGGTTGGACATGGCCTTGTATATCAGGTAGAGATCACCTCTAAGTAGGCGGTATGCAACCTAGTACAACTGGAGTTTCCTCAGTCGAGCTGCATTGGTCATCTGCTTGAGGCATGTGATCCTCTGTGGTCTTTCCAGTTGTTGCAGGTGTCTTGTAAGGTACATCCCAAATGGGGCATTGTACTCTATGATGGGTCTGATGAGTGATGAGTAGAGGGACACAACGACCTCTTTCGATCTGGATGCAAACCCTTTTGTGATTAGGTGGGCCACATAGAAGGATTTTCTACCCACTTTGTCAATGTGATTATCAAAGGAGAGGTTACTATCTACTTGGGTCCCCAGATCCCTTATTACATCTTCCATATTTAGGGGGCTACCACCTATGTGGTAGTTTGTGGGTACTTTGTTTTTTTCCAAAGGGGCTGACTATGCACTTTTTGGCATTTAGCTTAAGGCCATGGTTTTGACACCAGGTATCTGTCTCAGTGAGACCCTTTTGGAGGATGTCTGTGTCAGCCAGAGAGTCAATTATAGTTCCTAGTTTGCAGTCATCTGCGAACTTGGTCAGCCATAGTCCTCCTGTGCTTGCCTGTACCTCTAAGAAGTATATGCCGAACAGGAGGGGGTCCTAGGACTGAGCCCTGGAGAACGCCACTTGCAACCGGTTTAGAGTCAGACCTAGCTCCCACAACTCTTACCATGTGGGTTCTGTTCGTGAGCCAGTTGGCAACCCATCTCATGACATAGGGATTTATGTTCAGGCTGGTGAGCGTGTCTATAATACCTGAGTGAGGAATGGTGTCAAAGGCCTTTGTGAGGTCTAGGTAGGCTGTGTGGACCACCTTTCCCTCGTCTATAGCCTTGGTAACTGTCTCAAAGAAGTCCACCAGGTTTAGGAGGCATTATCTGCCCTTAACAAAGCCAAACTGCATAAGGTCCAGTGTTTGGAGGTTCCCAGTGTCTCTGTTAATGAGATCCATGATGATGCGCTCCATAGCTTTGCAAACCAAGCTAGTCAGGCTTATAGGGTGATAGTTCCTGGGGTCCGTTGTGGCTCCACCTTTGTGGAGTGGAATAACCATTGCTGTGCCCCACTCTGTGGGCATGTAGCCTACGAAGAGGCTGAGATTAAACAGTGTGTTTAGGTGAGGGGTTAGTTCATCTTAGAGCTCATATAGGATGCAGCCTGGGACACCGTCCGGTCCAATTAATGGTGTGTTTTTGGCTTTGGAGAGAGATGCTTTAACCTGAGTGTCTGTGATTTCAGGGGCACTACATTATTCTGGTATAGTTATGGGCCCTTTAGGGGGTGAGAGGGGGGTGAAGTTTGCACTGAACCTGTCTGCCAGGATATTGGCTATATCAGTCGGTTCAGTGTATTTTGTGCATTCTGCACTAACTCTGAGCAGATCTGAGAATTGCCACTTAGATTCTTGACATAACTAAAGAATGCCTTGTGGTTATCTTTGGAGTCCATGGCAATTTTTCTTTCGAAGCTAGCCTTGGATGATTTTATGAGGGAATGTAGTTTCTTATAGGTTCATAGATTCATAGGTTCATACTAGGCTATCTCCCTAGGGCATTTATAAGCCTAGCCAGAGTGTGTTTGGCTTTCGCCACCCCTTGGAATGAGTATACTGTGCCCATTTTAAGGTTTAGTTTACTGTACCTCTGTCTAGCAGTGACACAGAAGTGACCCCCGGGGTAAACCTACGATCTCCCATCCACTCATCAAGATTTCTCTTGAAGATAGTCAGTGAGGGGCTCTGCCTAACATGGACTGGGATTTTATTCCAGAGTGAAGGGAGCCTCTGGGTTATGAATCTGTCCCTTCAGCGTGTTCTATTTATTTCTGTGCTGAGGTTCAAATCTCTCGCTCGCGTAGCTCTGGTGGATTTGGATTTTCTGAGGTGGAGCATGTCCATTAATTCCGGGTTGGACATGGCCTTGTACGTCAGGCATAGATCGCCTCTGAGTTGGCGGTATGCTACTGAGTAGAGCTGGAGTTTCTTTAGCCGGGCAGCATATGGCATATGTTTGAGTCCCTTGACCCTCTTGGTGACGTACTTTGGGGATCTTTCCAATTGCTGCAGGTGTCGGGTAAGGTGCATCCCAAATGGGGCATTGTACTCAATTATGGGCCTGATGAGGGAAGAGTAAAGGGGCACAATGACCTCTCCCGATCTAGATGTGAATCCCTTCATGATAAGGTGGGCAATATAGAAGGTCTTTCTAACCACTTTGGCAATGTGAGTGTCAAACGAGAGGTTACTGTCAACTTGGGTCCCTAGGTCCCTAATTACTTCTTCCGTACTTAATGGATTACCACCTATGTGGTAATTTGTGGGCACTTTGTTTTTCCCAAAGGGTATGACTATACACTTTTTGGCATTTAGTTTAAGTCCATGGCTCTGGCACCAGTTTTCCATTTCTATGAGACCCTTTTGAAGGATGCTTGTGTCCGCTGGAGAATCAGTTATGGTGCCCAGTTTGCAGTCAGCTGTGATCTTGGTCAGCCACAATCCTCCCATGTTAGCCTGTACCTCAGAAAAATAAATACCGAACAAGAGAGGTCCCAGGACCGAGCCCTGTGGGACGTTTAGAGTCTGACATGGCACCAGCAGTTCTGACCTTGTGGGTTCTGTCCTTAAGCCAGTTTGCAACCCATCTTATGACATAGGGGTTTATATTTAAGCTGGAGAGCTTGTCTATGATGCCCGAGTGGGGTATTGTGTCAAAAGCTTTTGCAAGGTCAAGGTAGGCTGTGTGAACTACCTTACCCTCGTCAATGGCCTTGGTGACTGTTTCAAAGAAGTCAACCAGGTTCAAGAGGCAGGATCTGCCCTTAACAAAGCCGAATTGGGTAGGATCCAGTGTCTGTAGGTCCCCAATGTCTTTGTTTATGAGTTCCATAATGATCCTCTCCATAGCTTTGCAGACCAGGCTCGTCAAGCTTATGGGGTCATAGTTTCCAGGGTCCGTAGATGCACCTCCTTTGTGGAGTGGGACCACTGTTGCTGTACGCCATTCTTTGGGTACATATCCTGTAGTAAGGCTGAGATTAAACAGCTGTCTTATGTGTGCGTTTAGCTCTTCTTGGAGTTCATGTAGCACGCAACCCGGACACCGTCTGGTCCCATTGATGCTGTGTTTTTAGCTTTGGAGAGGGCAGCTCTCACCTGGGCATCTGAGATGTCAGGGAGGCAACACTCTGCTGGGATAGATATTTGTCCCTTTGTGGGGGGAGAGAAAAATTTGCACTGAACCTGTCTGCTAGTATGTTGGCAATGTCTGTGGGTTCAGTGTATTTTTTGTCATTTTGGACTAGCTCTGAACATATCTGGGAGTTTCCACTCAGGTTTCTAACATAACTAAAGAATGCCTTGTGATTATCTTTAGTGTCTTGTGCAATTTTTCTCTCAAAGTTGGCCTTGGATGATTTTATGAGTGATCATAGTTTTTTGCTAGTACTGATCAGAGATGCCTTCCCTTTTAGGGAGTTTGCTCTATCATGTAGTAACTTCTTCCTTCTGTTGTATAGCTTATTAATGGCTGGGGTCCACCAGACAGGATGCCTGCCTTTGGGGGAATGGGTCTTGGTTTTATTTGGGATTGCATGATCTATGCATTCCTGTATGTGTCCATAGAATGCGTTTATAAAGGATTCAGCAGAGTGGGCTGTGGTTTCCACTGGCCCGGGGACCTTGAAGGATTCCACTTCAGTCTTAAGAAGTGTGAAGTCAGCTTTTGAGAAGATCTTCACTGTGGTCTTCTGAGCTGGGGGTGGTGGCGGGATGTGGATTTCCAGGGAGATTAATTTATGGTCCGATCTTACCAAAGAGGGGTATACTTCAGGTATGGAGCATTGTGTTCCCATATTTATGATGATCAGGTCTAATATGTTTTCCCCTCTTGTGGGAGAGGTGACTATTTGTTCCATAGCATTTGAGTTTATGAATTCTAGGAACCTTTGGGCTAGGGTATTGGGGCTTGAGTAATGCTCCCAGTCTATGTTTGGGTAGTTGAAGTCCCCCAATAGGATGGTGTTTGGACAGACCTTCATATTCTCCAGTGTCTTTAGGAAGGCCGAGTGGGGTTCCTGAGTTTGAGAGGGTGGTCTGTAGCATGCTACAAACTGGAGGGTGGTTTTGCCCACTGTTAGTTGCACATGGATGGTCTCCGATGCTTCGTGCATTGCCACTAACCTGGAGGTGTGGGTATCCTTGATGAATATGGATACTCCCCCTCCTTTTGTGCTTTGGTCCAAGTTCTGGGGCCGAAAAGCATGATATGAGGTATAACCTGGTAGTGCTGGGGTGCTCTCTGCAGCCTTGAACCAGGTTTCTGTCACTGCACAGACATTGATGTTCTCCATACTGAGGAGGGCTTCAGGAGCGTGCATCTTGATGTTTAGACTTCTGGCGTTGAGCAGCATTACCCTTAGTTTCTTTTTACTTGTGTTTTTTAGGGATGTGGGTTTGTCTTTTGAGCCTTGCCTAAAAAAGGCAATATGGGGGTGGCAAGAGCTTTGCAATATCTGAAAGCCCAGGGGTGACAGGTGCAAGCCGTCCTTTGCGAAGCAGCGTGGCTTGTCAAGCATGTCATCCCAAGCAGACAGACATTGGATCCCCTTAGAATGACACCAATACTTAAGCCAATTGTTAAAATTGATCATTTTGTCTTTTACTGTGGCATCATTCTTGGTGAGGGTAAGATGCTGCTCAAGGTCAGGGTAATACCGACCTGGGCTACATAATCAGAGAGCTCCTCTATGTCTCTTTTCATGTAGTCTAGGGAGGTACATCTCAAGTCATTCACACCAGCATGGACAATGACTGAGTCTTATTTGTACCTGCTTTGGAGTGACCTGAGTGCTTGTGTTATGTGGAGGATTCTAGCGCCCAACAGGAAACTTACTGTGACCTTTTCCTTGTTCAGCCAGGTAAGCGGGACGTCAGTGTGTCTGACTATAGAGTCACCTATTACAAGTGTGTCAGGTATGTTGTTTAGCCTTAAGGGCTGTGACTGTTTGGCACACTGACTTTGTGAATTATGTGTTGCATGTGTTTTGTTTTGAGGTAGTGGTTGCTTGGATGTCTGCTTTGGAGGTCTCTGTTGCTTTGGTAGATTTTTATTTAGAGCCTCCAAGTATGTTTTTGTGTGTTTATGTGTTTGGTTTGCAGTTGTGGTAGGTCTATGTGAGACTGGATTTGTGGTGTGTGTGGTTTCCTTCTCCTCCTGACTGGTTATGCCAGTACTGAGTCGAGAGAGCTCAGCTTCCAGTTTGGATATATGGTTGCATCTCTCACATATATTTGTATTTGTTGGGAGGAGCAGAGGGTTGTCTGTGTACATGAGGCAGTTGTAACATTGCTTCAAGATTCCCAGATTTAACAACTGAATTGGAGAGGAAACCAGCAACTGTCCCTTCGACATGCCAGAATAGTATAAGGAACTGCTATGAAACTGAATCAGAAAGGACCTATAGGGGATAGGGTACTCAAGGGGATTTTAGGAGGATGTAGTGCTTTTTTTTTAGTTAAAAAGTGCTTACCTTATACAAAATGCCTATAGGAGCAAGTGCGGGGTTTTAGATTGAGAATAGAATGCTTAGCTTGAGAGTTAGAGCAGTTCTAAGGGAAAAAATGAAGATCAGACTTTGTGGAGCCGGGAATAGTTTAAACCTGATTAAGCGGCGCTGCCTGATTCTGCGCTATGTACAAATTTGCGCAAATTCACGCAAAAGCGTGGAAAAGCGCGCAAGAGCGGGCTTTATAGCAGGGGGTTAGAAAGAGCTAGGAAACGGCCCAAAACAGCCAATAAGCTACAAGTTACTGGGCTGGAATCACTCATTTAAGGACAGATAGGCTGCTCAGAGCTCCCCACTCCCACTGGTGAAAAAAGAAGGTTCCTCCTATACAAAAAAGGATATGGGCAACACAGGAACTATGACACAGCCCAAAGATCAGCAATACCTGAAGACTGGACTATTCTAGTTCAGTAAAGATGGGAAACAGGGATTTTTTTTTTTTTTTTTTACAAGGTAGCAGAAAATAGATACAGTAACAACAGCAAATGCTTTAAATCGGCTAGCAGACTTGAGTGTGTAGCCTACCAGTTAAATTAAGCAAAAACAAACTTTAAAGTGCAAAAAAGTTCAGGAAAACAAACAATAATGCAGTAAATCAACTTTGCAGAGCTTATTGAGTTACAGAAACTCGCTTTTCAGTGAGAAAAAGCAGTCAAAAATAAGTAGCCAACAAAAAACTTATAAATCAATGGAAAGTCACTCTTCCACTCACTGCTGCTTGTAGAACTCTGCAGGACACCACGAGGAGCTGTGCTGAGTCAAATACAAGCGCAAAAGTGTGCTAAAGCCGGCTTTATAGCAGGGGGTTATAAAGAGCTAGGAAATGGCCCAAAACGGCCAATAAGCTACAAGTTACTGGGCTGGAACCACTCCTTTAAGGACAGATAGGCTGCTCAGAGCTCCCCACTCCCACTGGTGAACAAAGAAGCTTCCTCCTATCCAAACAAGGATATGGGCAACACAGGAACTATGACACAGCCCAGAGATCAGCAATACCTGAAGACTGGACTATTCTAGTTCAGTAAAGGCGGGAAACAAGGATATTTTTTTTGTTTTTTTTGTTTTTTTTACAAGGTAGCAGAAAATAGATAACAGTAAATGCTTTAAATAGGCTAGCGCACTTGAGTGTGTTGCTTACCAGTTAAATTAAACAAAAACAAACTTTAAAGTGCAAAAAAGTTCAGGAAAACAAACAATAATGCAGTAAATCAACTTTGCAGAGCTTATTGAGTTATACAAACTCGCTTTTCGGAGAGAAAAAGCAGTCGGAAATAAGTAGCCAAAATATACTTATAAATCAATGGAAAGTCACTCTTCCACCCGCTGCTGCTTGTAGAACTCTGCAGGACACCACGAGGAGCTGTGCTGAGTCAAATACAAGCGCAAAAGTGTGCTAAAGCGGGCTTTATATCAGGGGGTTAGAAAGAGCTAGGAAATGGCCCAAAACGGCCAATAAGCTACAAGTTACTGGGCTGGAACCACTCCTTTAAGGACAGATAGGCTGCTCAGAGCTCCCCACTCCCACTGGTGAATAAAGAAGCTTCCTCCTATCCAAACAAGGATATGGGCAACACAGAAACTATGACACAGCCCAGAGATCAGCAATACCTGAAGACTGGACTACTCTAGTTCAGTAAAGGTGGGAAACAAGGATATTTTTTTTTTTTTTTTTTTTACAAGGTAGCAGAAAATAGATACAGTAACAACAGCAAATGCTTTAAATCGGCTAGCAGACTTGAGTATGTAGCCTACCAGTTAAATTAAGCAAAAACAAACTTTAAAGCGCAAAAAAGTTCAGGAAAACGAACAATAATGCAGTAAATCAACTTTGCAGAGCTTATTGAGTTATAGAAACTCACTTTTCAGCGAGAAACAGCAGTCGGAAATAAGTAGCCAAAAAAATACTTATAAATCAATGGAAAGTCACTCTTCCAATCGCTGCTGCTTGTAGAACTCTGCAGGACACCACGAGGAGCTGTGCTGAGTCAAATACAAGCACAAAAGCGTGCTTAAGCAGGCTTTATAGCAGGGGGTTAGAAAGAATGAGGAAATGGCCCAAAACGGCCAATAAGCTAAAAGTTACTGGGCTGGAACCACTCCTTTAAGGACAGATAGGCTGCTCAGAGCTCTCCACTCCCACTGGTGAACAAAGAAGCTTCCTCCTATCCAAACAAGGATATGGGCAACACAGGAACTATGACACAGCCCAGAGATTAGCAATACCTGAAGACTGGACTATTCTAGTTCAGTAAAGATGGGAAACAAGGATTTTTTTTGTTTTTTTTTTTTTTTTAAAAGGTAGCAGAAAATAGATACAGTAACAACAGTAAATGCTTTAAATCGGCTAGCGCACTTGAGTGTGTAGCCTACCAGTTAAATTAAGCAAAAACAAACTTTAAAGTGCAAAACAGTTCAGGAAAACCAACAATAATGCAGTGAATCAACTTAGCAGAGCTTATTGAGTTATAAAAACTCACTTTTCGGTGAGAAAAAGCAGTCGGAAATAAGTAGCCAAAAAAATACTTATAAATCAATGGAAAGTCACTCTTCCACTCGCTGCTGCTTGTAGAACTCTGAAGGACACCACAAGGAGCTGTGCTGAGTCAAATACAAGTGCAAAAGCACTCTAAAGTGGGCTTTATAGCAGGGGGTTATAAAGAGCTAGGAAATGGTCCGAAAGCTCCATACCAGTAGACTGGAACATCTAAGAGAAGGCCAGAACAGCTCCCTCACTGGTACAAAGTACAGAACTAGCAAACAAGGATATGGCATTTAGGAATTTACAAGCCCTGAGAAGAATACAAACAACATAATTTAAATAAAGAAGGGAAAAAGGATTTCTTAGTTAATTTTCAAAGGTAGATATAGAAATAGAAAGTAAATAAATGCAGAACTTAGTTACACATTAAATTAACAAAACAAACTTTAAAGTCAAAGTTGGAAAATAAACCAAATAGTTATCAATTCAGGAATATTCAAACGGCTTTGAGAACAGGTAAAAGTGCAGAAATACTAAAAAATGGAAAGTATTTACTGGGCTTGAAACTCTGAAGGCCCAAAGGAGCTTGGCTCAATCGGCGAAATTCTAAGGTTTATCAGAGAGGTAGAAACCAGGAACCAAAACTCCATAACACAAGTACTGGGGGAACACTGCAATAGCAAGTGGCAGATCCAAGCCCATGGTGATAAAAGCTTCAGTAAAGAAACAAGGAATTCTTTAATTGACAGCCGAGACAGAAATACACAGTGAAAATTCAATCTTAAAGGGCAAAAGGTATTTCTAGTTTAAAGAAGAAAATAAACTTTAACATAATAAAGTTAGAAAGCACAAAACTTGAGTAACTTCAGTAAATTAGTCAAAAAACTTAAATGCAAAAATCAGTACAAAAATACTTCAGTAAATCAATTGAAGTATGATTCAAAACTCACTTTGGTGAGTAAAGCAGCGAAAAGAGCCAACAAAATAAAAGGTAAAGTATCTCAGGCTTGAAGACTGAGGACAGGACAGAGCTACAATCAATAAGCGAAAGGGCTTTATAAGGGGTTAAGAGCTGAAAGCCCAAACAGCAATAAGCAAGTTACGGCTGGACCATCCTTAAAGGCAGAAGCCACATCTATTTTTAAAAAAAGAAAAAAAAGTTTAATTGCTAGGAAGTGACTCCAGTAAATTAGCAAAACAAACTTTAGTAAGTAGGCAAACAATAATTTAAATAACTTTAGAGTTATTAGTTATGAAACTACTTTGTGAGAGAAACTTGAGAAGTGCTTAAAAACATTAAAACATTAAATGACTTCAGGTCATGAGAATGAGGACCAAGACTTGGTAAATAGCAAACCAAACTTTGATGGCTTAGAAAAGCTAGAAATGGCCCAAACAGCAAAAAGCTACTAGGACACCTAAGGACAGAG
>NC_056730.1:205375724-205543224 GCF_019279795.1 Protopterus annectens
AAAAAAGTTTGGTTTTTTTTTCCCCTTTTTTTGTTTTTGGGCCACATTTAATTTATTTTTGCACATTTTTATTTTGTTGAGTTAAAAAATCTCCCCTGATTTTTCTTTTTTATTTATTTGGTTTTAATTTTTATTATTTTTAATTTTTTAATTTTAAAAATTTTTATATTATTTTCAATAATTATATTATATATTTTTAAATATATAATATATAAATTAATATAAAATAATTTATTTATAATTTTGTGTTTATCTGATATTTTGTGTATATGTTCCGGGGATGAATGTCTTTTGGGTCCCCGGTTATTGGGGAAGGGGGAACCATTGGTTTTAAGGGCAGAAATTTGTTTTTTTTCCCCTTGTATATTTTTTTAAAAAAAAATATTTTTTAAATTAATATTAATATATTTTAAAAATTAAATTTATTTTAATTAAATTATTCATATATATATATATATATATATATATATATATATATATATATATATATATAAATGCTTACATATATATAACTATGTCCATATATACCTGCTTACATATATGTAACTTGCTGTGTATATTTAGACATATAGGAGTAGACATATGTATCTATAGATGTAGGCATTTGCATGTATATATATATATATATATATATATATATATATATATATATATATATATATATATATATATATATACCTATATATGTATATATATATATATATATATATATATAGATGTATATATGTTTATATATATATATATATATATATATATATATATATATATATATATATATCTATATATATATATATATATATATATATATATATATATAAGAGATCATGTGGTGGCTGCTAAGCGTTGTCACCTCACAGTAAGACGTTGTCCTGTTCAATTCTCAGCTAAAGAGTTTTCTGTGTGTAGACATGCATGAATGGGGGTGCCTTCGTTGAAAGTTGTGCGTCAGGGCTGGCAACTCGGTACGTAAAAATCTACTGCCAATCATTAGCGGACCGGAGTTCTGCTGTGGCGACCCCTAACTGGGAAAAGCCGAAATATACAACAAATATATATATATATATATATATATATATATATATATATATATATATATATATATATATATATGTTGTATCTGTTGAGATATTAATATATCTACACACACATACATCTAAATGTTGGAATTAATTCTCTGTACTGTTGAATGACTGGGCTGGATGATATGATTTTGAAAACAACAAGTTTATGTATATCTGACATGGCTTAGTGGTACATCGCTGTGGCTATGGAGTGCAGGGTCCTGGGTTTGAGCCTTAAAAAGGTTGTTTATTTTGTTGCTGGGCAGAACACAGGTCCATTGGATAAAGAGTGATTAATGCACTTTAAAGCAGTTGTAAGCGGTTTTGCTCGTGTTTGCGGCAGGTAAGCACTGCCATCTTCTGGTTACAGTTTCTCATACTCAGTTAGCTTCTAAATTTCTTAATCTGTGTAGGCATGGCTTACCCCCATGCAAACAGGCTTAGACCTGCTTACTGCTGCTTAAAAGTGCTTACTCCTGCTTACCCCCATGCTAATTTCTTTAAAAGAAAAAAAAAAGGGGGTTGATAGGAAAGTGGTGAAAAAAGGGGCACAAACAGGGAAAGACAGTAGGGAAAATAGCCAGCGATGTGTAGGAAGGGTGTAGAAAAGGTCCATAGCTGTTACATACGTTATGATGCCAGTTAGACTGGATTACATGTGTCCAGTGGACATGTGTGCAAAATGGACAGCTATGTACGGGGCGAGATTTTTTTGTGGGAACAGATTACCCTTTTTTTTTCAGGTGAGAGTGGGATGGTGGGGAGGGGTAGTAGGTATATTTGGGTAGGTAGGTTGGGTAGGTTAACAGACAAGACAAACAAGACGCATACAGGGGTGGTATATGACGCATGTGGGGGGTAAACACCTTGATGGGGAGGGGTGATTGGAAATTGGAAGTCCACAAGCCCCTTAGTGGAAACAGTAGGACTGAGGTCCCCACCCATGAGCAGTCACCACTGCACCTTCACAGCCCCAAAGGTGGCTGTGCAGGGGACTGAGTTGCAGAGCCAGGCTGACTCTCTAATTGCGACACGTGGCCCTTGAGCTGGCATAGAAGATCACCAAACTGCTGGTTGATCACTCTACGCACCATGACTCCAAACTGGCGACGGGTGACAGGTGCCTGTCCATGCCTACTCCCAGGGGTGGGCAAGCCCCATCCCCTGAGGTGGTTCCACCCGAAGGTGGTGCAGGAGCAATGGACATGGAGGTCCCATGTTGGGAACCAGACATGCTGGTGCCCAGTGCCATGGCCAGCTGAGGTGGGACAGATGGGTCCGCTGGGACCAGCCTTCCCAAGTGTGCTGTAATGTTTAGATTTCATAGTCAACACATTCCAGGTTTAGGTATAACAGCATGCATAGATATTCCCATTAACCCAGACATCAGACACGGAACAGTTGCATAGTAAACAGAACACATGCATATATGGGACCACAGTGATAAAAATAACAGCATGCAGGTACATTGATGGCACCATGCCACCAATGTTGGAATAATTCAATATAGCACATGCACGGGACCATTAAAATATTTATCATACAATTGGATATTATCAGAACATAGGTGTCAGTACATACCAGTTGGGGTGGGTATGTTGATTATTGTTGGAGATATGGTGGCGGGGGGAGAAAGATGTCAATTAACAACTACTATATTCCTGTAGTCCATATTACTTTCCTAGTCAGTGCTGTTATCTGTACCTTACAAGTCTTACTACACTACCCTATAGCCTTAGTTTGGACAGTGATATGGCTGTAGTTATCGTTACACATGAACCGTTTTTTTCCTGCAGTATACACCTCTTACCTGGTATACCTGTGGAGGGAATGTTTGTTAACACTAACTGTTTCTACACATACTCCCAGATTCCAGGTTGATGTTGTGCACATAGCTATCCAACTCTTATTGCACAGACTCTGGCCATGTGTTGACCACATGCTGGTGGGCTAGGACATATCTAGAATATTGCCCTCTTCTTCCACCTTTAGTGACCTGGCACACACATATACATGCTTTCCTACACATTTATATTATGTGGGTGACAGTGACCAGTGATACTTTATTATTCAGAGAAACTGCAACACTCACAATTCCCTACAATACCAGTGTGAACAGTACCTGTACAGGTTATAATGGTCTGTATTTCTCAGCACAGTGTTTGTATCCGATGTACCTGTGAGAGGAATGTTTATTAGCACTACCTGAATGTTCCCACACACAGTATCAGATTCCACATTACTATTATGCACATACATCTCACTCTGTTACTGTACACACTCTGACCTCAGCTTGACAAGTTGGGGTGTAAATAGGACATACATGGTTTCTTAGTCACATAAGGTATTGGGAGTTGCTAGTGTGCTAGCTTTGTTCTCACAGCTGTGTGTCAATCAGTTGTGTTTCCTGTTTGCTGCCTATACTTCTGGGATCATCCCACTGATTTCCCAGGGGGACAGCTTGATAGGCAACAGATATGGGCCTCTTTAACAGACATTCTGGACATATATGCACAGTTGTGGGGTATGATTCTGTATGCAGACTTCTACCACTGGCAGGATCCGTACCGTGGCTGTGTGTGTGTTAAAAAAACTACAGTTCACATCTCAGTTGCATGGGATATTCGTTTTTTGTTGTCTGCATTTTCCCTGTTTACTGTTTATGTGTCTCTCAGTTGTACTAAATGGCCTCTGAGGATTACACCTGTCATATACAGGCATTCCTACACATTCAATTTATGGTGCACGGTGTGGGTAACAGTACTTAATACAACAGTACTGTTACAAGATTGCAAATCTACATTACCATATGATACCAGGATATACACATGGAGTCCAGCAGTTAGACCTGTTTTTTTCAGGCTATTACACTTTTATTGACATACAAACAATATGAGACTCTTCCTGCCATATTCTCTAGTGTATGCAGTACTTGACTTGAACAATACAGGTTTTATACAGGCAATTAATTTACTACTACTTTTATTTTTATTTCCTATGACAGTAAATGCATGAGTATTACTGAACTGCCTCGCATCGCAAACTCGCCAAGTGACTGATGTGGACCTCCTGGTTCGTGGCCTGCTCCATTGCAGCTGTGGGGGAGATAAGAGGAATATTTAGCCATATCTATCCATGATATACCTGAGTTGGCAATTATTACACACATACTGGGGTAATACACATGGCTGGAACATCCCCTGCCACTCTAGCCTCTTGGAGTCACTCCTCCAAGAGGTCCCCCTTATGCCGCTTCAGGTCGGCATAGTGGTTCCTGACCTGCTCACCAGATCAGGATATGCCAGTGGCACTGAGCCCTGGTACTGGTCCTGCAGCAGTCTCTGATCATGGTCTTTGACAAGGAGTCCTGCCATGACCTTGGACTCCTGGATGCACCAGCGCTGCTCATGAAAGCGACACCTTCTCCCCTTACTGCCATAGTGCCTGCAAGGGGAAGCTACAACAAGTTATGAGATGTATTCCCACCTCTTGGGTTTAAGTAGGGCCAATTTCATGCACTTTTTTGTTATTGGCCGTTTTTGAAAAGGCTAAGCTATGGGCAAACCTGCTTAACTAAGGTTGGCATTGTTTAAAGGGGTATACCACTGGGCACAATTAGTTAGCTGGTCTACACATTACTTACACCTCCTATGCTGGCCTGTGCAATGCTTAGCATTGCTTGCATTAGACTTTGCATTATTTTTCCTTTCTGGCATTGATTTCTTATTCATTACATCTTATATATCTGCCTGGTATACATGATTATTGTGTATGTACACTCTATGGAGTCCTTGTGTTTTATTGGGGACTTCAACACTCTATTACAATTACATCTCACTTCTGGGCTTACTGCTGTACTCCATTTCACATATTTATGTTATTTAGTGAGTTATGGAACATATGACTGTATAATGATTCCTTTCACAGGTTCAGTTTGGTTTTACTATGGTGAGGACTAGTTTGCTGATACCTCACTTATCTGTACTTCTGTGATGGCTTGGTGGTTAACTACTGTGACTATGGTGTATAAGTCCCTGGGTTTGAGATCTGCATGGTTGTTTATTTTTTTAATAATCAGAACAAGGGCCGTTGGATACAAAGTGATTAAGGCACTTTTGAGCAGTTGTAAGTGGGTTTGCATGATGGTAAGCACTGCTAACCTGCCGTTACATCTGCTTACAGAGAGTTAGCTTTAGAATTGCTTAACCAGTGTAGGCATTGCTTACCGCCACGCAAACGGGCTTAAACCTGCTTACTAGTGCTTAAATATGCTTACTACTGCATATTTTTTCTTAAACCTGCTTACTAGTGCCTTATTCATTATGACACCAACACCTCACATGTGCATTTACTGCAGTACTCCAGTTCATGAAAATATGTTATTTAGTAGGTTATGCAACATAAATATTACTCATAATGTGCTTTTCCATAGAAAATGGAATCTGCTGCAGTGGGACTCGAACTGGGAATGCCTGCTTGTAAGGCAAATGCTCTGCCCACTACACTATTGCTATGCTGCATCATTTGCATATATCTTCCTTGTTATTCTCTTCAGCCATTTAAGCTGCATTAACCGTAGCTAAAAAAAGATAAAGGGTTTCTTCATTTTATTTATGTACACTGTTGCTGTTGTACACAAGGGGGACTGTTGGTGGGGCTATGCGGTACCTATGAGCGGTCCCGCTCATTTCATACCCCTTTCTGCTATTCTTCATTGCGGGGGAGTGCATATTCTGAGAGCTCTGCTCTCAGACATGCCCCTTGCACTCTTACACGCTCCGTGTAAGCCTAGTAGTTCAGGTAGCGCTCCTCATTACTATGCATGGCGCTGCCATCCTGCTCCTAAATAGCCACCTCCGTGCAGGACTAAGCTAGTCCTGCATGGAGGACTAATAAATGTGGAGATATTCTTTGTGTTATAATTAATATGTGATGATGTCATTGTGTTTTACTAAGAATATAACTTTTTGTACCGTGTCCCATGATAAGCCTGAAAATGGTGTAGATGGTCTAGATGAATCAGTGCTCTACCCTGGTTAATGAACTGGGAATAAAATAAAATGAAAGCAAATTAAAATAAAGATAAAAATTAAATAAAAAGCAAAAGACAGACTACTGAAAAAAATATTCCGGTATGTATTTGTCAGATAGATGGCAGACGTGCACAATTGGAAAATGTCATTTATTTTGATAAAAAAATATATTTTATTGTAAGAACTCACCTCTGGAATTGTTCAACCAAAGGGAATTGTGTTTGTACACTGTTCCTGCTAGCTGTCTGTAATTTGGAATAATTATTTTATTGTTGTATATATTTCACTATTAAAATCCTGATATGTGTTTATCAAATGCAAAACCAGAGTGAAATTTAAGAATTGACAGGGAATTACCATCACCATTTTTGATTGTATTTTGTGTAGTAATTTAGTAAATGGGACATTTATATAGATGAGAGAGCAGCAGATAAAGCTGAGATGGCAAGGCTGCTGTAGTGGATAGGATCCAGCTGCAGATGTTTTAGATACTGGATACTGGTGGGTGAGGGGCATTGGTTAACCTGTGTTTTTAATTCAGTGAAAGTTGCCTATGATTCTCCTTAACTGGTGAATGGGTGCTGTAGTACCTATTTTAAAAACTAATGCAAGACCACATATTCCAGTTGCACAGGGATCATAGCCTTAGAAAAGTCTTCACCAAGGATCCTACAGGAGAATCTTCAATAAGCAAGACTATGATGCAGAAGGAAGAATGCAAATTATGTTATGAATATACAGAATAGAACAATTTCTTATCTTTACAGAGATATTGAAGGAGTCATGGAACTAATGTATTATTTGTCCTTGCAGATGTATTTGAGAGTCATAGAACTTTATCAGGGTGGTCTGTATGTGTTTGTGGACCAAGATTCATAGGTTCATAGGTAGGTAATAGGCTATCTGCCCGAAGGCATTTATAAGATTAGCCAGAATGTGTTGGCTTTTGCCGCCCCCTTAGATTAGTTCCCTGTGCCTCTGTCCAGCAGAGCCACTGACGTGATCCCTGGGGTAAACTTTCTCTTTCCCATCCACTCATCAAGATTTCTCTTGAAGAGTGTTAGCGAGGTGCTCTGCCTAATGTAGATTGGAATCTTGTTCCAAAGCATGGGAAGTCTCTGGGACCAGAATCTATCCCTCCAGCACATCCTATTTATTGTTGTGGTGTGGTTTAGATCTCTAGAGTGTCTGGCTCGAGGGGATATGGTTTTCTTTAGGTGGAGCATGCCCATCAATTCTGGGTTGGACAGTGCCTTGTATGTCAGGCAGAGATCACCTGTGAGTAGGCTGTATGCAACCAAGTACAGCTGGAGTTTTTTCAGTCGAGCTGCATAGGGCATCTGTTTGAGGCCAGTGATCCTCTTGGTGAGGTGCTTCTGTGGACTTTCCAGCTGTTGCAGGTGTCTTGTAAGGTACATCCCAAATGGGGCATTGTACTCTATGATGGGTCTGATGATTGATGAGTAGAGGGGCACAATGACCTCTTTTGATCTGGATGTGAACCATTTTGTGATTGGGTGGGCCACGTAGAAGGATTCTCTAACCACTTTGACAATGTGATTATCAAAGGAGAGATTACTATCTATTTGGTTCCCCAGATCCCTTATTACGTCTTCCACATTTAGGGGACTACCACCTATTTGGTAGTTTGTTGGTGCTTTGCTTTTTCCAAAGGGGATGACTATGCACTTTTTGGCATTTAGCTTGAGGCCATGATTTCGACATCAGTTATCCTTCTCAGTGAGACCCTTTTAGAGGATGTCTGTGTCAGCTAAAGAGTCAATTATATCTCCTAGTTTGCAGTCATCTGCGAACTTGGTCAGCCATAGTCCTCCTGTGCTTAACTGTACCTCTGAGAAGTATATGCCGAACAGGAGGAGTCCTAGGACTGAACCCTGGCAGATGCCACTTGTAACTGGTTTAGAGTTGGACCTAGCTCCTGCAACTCTCACCATGTGGGTTCTGTCTGTGAACCAGTTGGCAACCCATCTTGTGACACAGAGGTTTATGTTCGGGCTGGTGAGCTTGTCTATAATACTAGAATGGAGAATGGTGTCAAAGGCCTTTGCAAGGTCTAGGTAGGCTGTGTGTACCACCTTTTACTCATCTATAGCTTTGGTAACTGCCTCAAAAAAGTCCACCAGGTTTAGGAGGCATGATCTGCCCTTAACAAAGCTGAACTGGGTGTCTCTGTTAATGAGTTCCATGATGATGTGCTCCATAGCCTTGCAGACCAAGCTAGTCAGGCTTATAGGGCGATATTTCCCAGGGTCTGTTGTGGCATCACCTTTGTGGAGCAGAATAACCATTGCTGTGTGCCACTCTATGGGAATGCAGCCTGTGGAAAGGCTGAGTTTGAACAGTGTGTTTAGGTGAGGGCTTAGTTTGTCTTTGATCTCGTGTAGGATGCAGCCTGGGACACCGTCCAGTCCCATTGATGCTGTGTTTTTGGTTTTGAGAGGGCTGTTTTAACCTGATTGTCTGTGATTTCAGGTGCTCTACATTCTTCTGGTATGGTTATGGGCCCTTTTTGGAGTGAGAGGGGGTGAAGTTTGCACTGAACCTGTCTGCCAGGATGTTGGCGATAGTGGTTGGTTCAGTGTATTTTGTGCCATTCTGCACTAACTCCGAGCAGATCTGAGCATTGCCACTTAGTTTCTTGACATAGCTAAAGAATGCCTTGTGGTTATCTTTGGAGTCCTTGGCAACTTTTCTTTCGAAGCTAGCCTTGGATGATTTTATGAGGGAATGTAGTTTCTTGCTGATACTAATCAGGGATGTATTCCCTTCTTGGGATTTTGATCTTTTCTGTACTAGTTTCCTCCTTCTGTTGTATAACTTGTTTATGGCAGGGGTCCACCAGACTGGTTTCCTTTTCTTGGAGGAGTGAGTCTTGGTTTTGGAAACGTTGTTCACAGTGGTTTCCTTGACCGGGAGTGGGGGTGGAATGTGGATATCCAGAGTGATTTGTTTATGGTCAGATCTAACCAGTGAGGGGTTGACCTCCGGTGTGGAACACCAGTCTACCATGTTGGTGATGACCAGGTCCAATGCGTTTTGTCACCTCTGGTGGGAGTGTTGACCAGTTGATCCAGGGTGTTTGAGTTTATAAATTCTAGGAAATGTTGGGCAAGGGAGTTAGTACTTGAGTAGTTCTCCCAGTTAATGTTTGGGTAGTTTAAATCACCCAATATTAGGGTGTTTGGCAGGACCTTTTTGTTTCTCAGTGTTTCCAAAAATGCAGAATGGTGGTCCTGCAACATGGTGGGTGATCTGTAGCAAGCTACAATTTAAATTGCAGTTTTGCCAATTGTTAGTTGCACGTGGATGATCTCTGAAGCATCGTGCTGTGCCACTAACCTGGAGGTGTGGGTATCCTTGATGAATATGGATACGCCCCCGCCTTTTGTATTTCAGTCCAGGTTCTGTGGATGAAATGTATGGCATGAGTTGTAGCCTGGTAGTGCTGGGGTGCTCTCTGGAGCCTTAAACCAGGTTACTGTTACTGCACATATATCGATTTTCTCCATACCGAGGAGTGCCTTGAGTGCGTGCATTTTGATGTTTAGACTTCTGGCACTGAGTAGTGTTACCCTCAGTTTTTTGTTACTTGTGCTATTTATGTTGGTGGGTTTGTCTTTTGAGACTTGCCTAAAAAGGCACTATGGGGGTGGCAAGAGCCTTGGCCAGTATTCGAAAGCCTAAGGATGACAGGTGCATGCCATCTCTAGCAAAGCAGCGTGGCTTGTCGAGCGTGTTATCCTAGGTGGACAGACACTGGATCCCCTTTGAATGACACCAGAAACTTAGCTAATTGTTGAAATTGATATATTTTTTTTCTTTATACCGTGGTATCATTCTTGGTGGGGGCAGGATGCTAATCAGGGTCAGGGTCATACCGGCCTGGGCTATGTAATCAGAGAGCTTTTCCATGTCTCTTTTCATGTAGTCCAGGGAGGTATGGCTCAGATCATTCACACCAACATGGACAATGACAGAATTGTATTTGTACTTGTTCTGTAGTGACCTGAGTGCTTGTGTTATGTGGTAGATCCTGGCACCTGACAGGCAGCTAACAGTAACCTTCTCCTTGTTCAGCCTAGTGAGTGGGACGTCGGTGTGCCTGACTATAGAGTCACCTATTATTAGTGTGTTGAGTATGTTATTTTGCCTTAAGGGCTGTGATTGTATGGCACACTGGTTTTGTGAAGTATGAGTTTCATGGTTTGTGTTGGGGGGGTGGAGGTTGCTTGGATGTCTGCTTTGGAGGTCTCTGTTACATTTGCAGATTTTTATTTAGAGCCTCCGAGTATGTTTTCATGTATTTATGTGTGTTTTTTGCCTGTGCTGTTTTAATGGGTCTGTGTGAGACTGGTGGTGTGATGCAAGTATTTCTCTTCTCCTCTTGACTGTTTGGTCCAGTCTGGAGTTGAGAGAGCTTAGCCTTCAGTTTGGCTGTATAATTGCATCTCTTGCATGTATTAGTGTTTGATGGTAAGAGGAGAGGGTTGTCTGTGTACATGAGGCTGTTGTAACATTGCCTCAAAATGCCCAGATTCACCAGTTGAACTGTAGAGTACTCCTGAAACTGCCCTTTAGACATGCCTGGATAGGTACAGTGAACTGTTTTACTGATTGGCTGGTAAGGTCGAATAGAGAGCCTTGTCCTTTTGTACAGTTTGGGGTGGGTTTAGTGCTAAGGTTTATAAGTGCTTGCTATGAGTTTTGGGCAAGTGCTGGGCTGAGAAATGAATGGTTTGAGTGCTTAACTTGAAAGTTTGTCTAGTTCCATGGGAAAAAATTGAAGAGGAGACTTTGTGGAGCTGGGAATAGTTATACCCTAGCTAACCGGTGCTGCCCGGCGAGCAAAACCGGGCAAATGTGGTTTTTATAGCAGGGAAATTAAAGAGATAGAAATTAGCCCAAAATGGCCAATAAACTACTACTTTCTGGGCTGAAACCACTTCTCCAGGGACAGATAGGCTGCTCAAAGCCCCCCTCTCTCACAGGTGAACAGAGAAACTTCCTTCTATCCAAGTAAGGTATGGGCAAACACAGAGACTTGTAACACAGCACTAACCTGAAAACTGGACTATACTAGCTTAGAAAGGTGGGAAACAAGTATTTTTTACTTTTTTTTTGTTTTGTTTTTCAGAAAATGAAGCAGATACAATCAAAAAAACACTTTAAATGCACAGAAAAGGATATCTCTTGCTATATATCTCAGATTAGAGTTGTAGTCAATGTCCCTAGTAATAAAGTCGGAAGAAATACAAATACAGTAAAAGCAGATGAATAAAGTGCAATTTTTAAATATATATAAAACAATAGAAAACAAACTGATTTAAACAAGTTACTCAATTAACCAGAAAAAATCTCAAAACTGAGCCTTGTTCAGGCAGTCTTCAATCAGACAAGTTATAACGGCAAACTCCTGCCACTAGGGTACAGGGGAACCTTCTCTAAAAAAAGATGGCCTAAATCAGTGCTCATGTTATACAAACAAAGCTAGATTCAGCAGGCCTGAATTTGGTCTATGCTACAGCAACAAGGCGCACCAATTTCAGAAAGAAACAGTTCAAATAAGCAGACACAATAAGCCTGTGACCAGAAATTCCCAGCTGAGAAGGGCAGAATCCAGCCTCTCCTCCCACAAGATTGCAGGCCATAAACCTTCTTAATGTAGAATAATTGGCCTGAAGCCCAAGTGCTTAAACCAGAACCAATACACTTTTAGAATAGCAGACACTGATCCGTCAATCAGTAATTCCCAGCTTAGAAGGATGTAAGCTACCTGTCCTGCCACAACAGTGCAGACCACAAACCTTCTTAATGTAAAACAACTGGTATGAAGCCCAAGTGCTTAAACCAAAAGACTTAGAATAACTGTTACAATTTAATCAGGCTACTACCAAGCAGTAATAAATGCAGCAGAATAAATAAAAGTGAGTACTTTTAAGAAGAGGCAAAAGCAAAATAAAGTAGGAGGAAACACAAATACAGTAAAAGCAGATGAATAAAGTGCATTTTGTTTTTGTTAGTAAAGTGCAAGGAGAAAGGAAGGAAGAACCTAAGTGGGTTGGCCTTCTCAAATCTTCTCTCTATATTAAGTAGAGTGAACACTAGACTCAGAATATGGTCTCACTGTAGGTAGATAACCACATGTGTTGGGATGTCTTGTGAGTGATCTTGCAAGACAATAGCATTCAATCCTGCTACTACAAGTCATTCAGCCCTTATATTTGCAGACCGGCAGTTGTCTCCATATTCTTGACATTAAATGGAATGCATTTGTATTTACCTGTTTGGGAATCCCACAAGATGTGTTGAGAACTGCTGCTGGTATTAGGGTGGTTTAGGCGGTTACATATTACATTATAGAAGTTTCAGCACTTCGAATACCATATGGTCGACACCATATGATCAAACTACTAAAACTTTGAAAATGTAAAAAAAAAACAAAACAAAAATAACTGCTGTGATCAGGGGGGCAAGCCCCCCTGCACCCCCCACCCCCTACTTAAATATACCAACTCCGAGATCGCACTTTAATGGAGTTAAGCACAGGGAAGGGTAGGTTTCCCTTCCTATGCTGTAGCACAATCTTGGAGTTGGTATATTTAAGTAGCAGGGGTGGGGGTGTGCAGGGGGGCTTGCCCCCCCTGCCTACACCCTTTACTTTTTCTTTTTTTTTTAATAATTTTTTCCGAACATTCGAATATTTAATCATTCGATCATTAAAGGTCAACCTTTAGAGATTCGAACAATTGAATATTCGATGTTCCAATAGGAACCCAATTTAGACTGCCCTGATCACCTTGCCATTACCGTGACTCTCATCAGGGTGAATAGTTTAGAAAGTGGATGTATGGAGGAATGCATGGATGGATGGCTGGAGTGATTTCTTTATAATCCAGCTCTATTACAGTCATGGTTCTCTTTCATCTTTCTATATTTCAGATTTCTATCTCTGAACTGAGATCACTTTTTTCCTGAAACATGTCAGTACTGCTTCAGACCACATATGCATTTATCACACAAAATAAGCCTATACATACAACAAGCCCTTGCAACACTTACAGGATGGCACCTTGCTTATTCTATGTAAAAGTGTCACCAATTACTCCTATAGAAGTAACTCATTTTCGAGTTTTCACTTTGTAAGTGAGAAACAAAGAACTGGGAGCAAACCGATAAGAAATGCTTTTTTCTTTCATTAATGTTTACAAAATAACAGCAGATTTTCAAACAGCAGTTTGTTCAACCATTCACTAAATGAAATGATACATTCATTGAAAAAGAGCTGCTATCAGTAAAGTGATGAATACCAAGTGCAACTAAAACACACATAGTGCATATAAAAATGTATTTATGCACCAAAAACAGTACAAATACAAGCTTCCTATGCACCATTTTGATGTCAGAAAGGTGCTTATGTTCACAGAGCTATACGTTTTTACTAGGCTAATGACCACTTGGGCCCTTACAAGCATAGCCACACACTCCAAAGCCCT
This sequence comes from Protopterus annectens, assembly GCF_019279795.1. Lineage (NCBI taxonomy): Eukaryota > Metazoa > Chordata > Ceratodontiformes > Protopteridae > Protopterus > Protopterus annectens. The sequence continues at coordinate 205,389,333 of NC_056730.1, forward strand.
TTAGACCCAGAGTATCATGGCCATCTATATAGGGTGGCATGATAGTAATGAAGTGACTAAGGAATTTGTGAGGGGGGGCAGTTATGGTGATATTTTCTTATTATAGAGGTGTAGTTAAAGTCACCCATGAATAGGGTGTTTGGTTGAATAGGGAGCACCTCTAGTAGGTTCAGGTAAGACTTGTGAAACTCTAGGGTCACAGATTTCAACTTGTAGCTAGCCATAATATGGTTACAGATCTTAATGGTGATTTAAACATGGATTGAGCTCCATAGTATCATCTTGGTTAACCAAGTTAGAGGTGTGTTTGCTGTTAATGTAGAGACAACCCAAGCTTTGGTGCCAGTCTGTGCTGTTGTTGGTCTAAATGTGTAGAAGGCACTGTAGCCTTGCACTGCAGAATACTTTCCATGGCTTTAAATCAAATTTTGATAATGACACAGGTTCATAGGTAAGTACTAGGCTATCTGCCCAAGGCCAGAGTGTGTTGGCTTTCACCACCCCCTTAGATTAGTTCCCTGTGCCTCTGACCAGCAGAGACATTAGTTCCCTGCACCTCTGTCCAGCAGAGCCACTGCAGTGATCCCCTGGGTACATTTTCTGTTTCCCATCCACCCATCAACTTTTCTCTTGAAGAGTGCTAGTGAGGAGCTCTGCCTGATGTATATTGGAATCTTGTCCCAAAGCATGGGGAGTCTCTGGGTCAGGAATCTATCCCTCCAGCATGTCCTATTTATCATTGTGGTAAGGTTTATATCCCTAGAGTGTGTGGCTCTCAGGGATTTGTGTTTTTTTAGGTAGAGCATATCCATCAATTCATGGGTTGGACATGGCCTTGTATGTCAAGCAGAGATCACCTCTGAGTAAGCGGTATGTAACTGAGTACAGCTGGAGTTTCTTTAGTCGGGCTGCATAGGTCATCTGTTTGAAGCCAGTAATCCTCTTGGTGAGGTACTTTTCTGGTCTTTCCAGCTGTTGCAGGTGTCTTGTAAGGTACATCCCAAATTGGGCATTGTATTCTATAATGGGTCTAATAAGTGATGAGAAGAGAGGCACAATAATCTCCTTTGATCTGGATGCAAACACTTTTGAGATTAGGTGGGCCACGTAGAAGGATTTTCTAACCACTTTGGCAATATGATTATCAAAGGAGAGATTGCTATCTACTTGGGTTCGTAGATCACTTATTACTTTTTCTGTATTTAGGGGACTAACACCTATGTGGTAGTTCACGGGTACTTTGTTTTTTCCAAAGGGGTTGACTATGCACTTTTTGGCATTCAGCTTGAGGCCATGATTTTGACACCAGGTATCCGTTTTAGTGAGACCCATTTAGAGGATGCCTGTGTCAGCTAAAGAGTCAATTATAGTCCCTAGTTTGCAGTCTTCTGTGAACTTGGTCAGCCAAAGTCCTCCTGTGCTTGCCTGTACCTCTGAGAAGTATATAACAAACAGGATGGGTCCTAGGACTGAGCCCTGGGGGACGCCACTTGTAACCGGTTTAGAGTCGGACCTAGAGACTGCAACTCTCACCATGTGGGTTCTGTCCATGAGCCAATTTCCAACCCATCTCATGATGTAGGGGCTAATGTTCAGGTTGGTGAGTTTGTCTATAATACCAGAATGGGGAATGGTGTTGAAAGCCTTTGTGAGGTCTAGGTAGGCTGTGTGGACCTCCTTAACCTCACCTAATGCCTTGGTAACTGTCTCAAAGAAGTCCACCAGGTTTAGGAGGCATGATCTGCCCTTAACAAAGCCAAACTGGGTGGGGTCCAAAGTTTGGAGGTTCCCAATGTCTCTGTTAATGAGTTCCATGATGACATGCTCCATAGCCTTGCAGACCAGGCTAGTCAGGCTTATAGGGCGATGGTTCCCGGGGTCTGTTGCGGCACCACCTTTGTGGATTGGGATAACTGCTGCTGTGCGCCACTCTGTAGATATGTAGCCTGTAGAGAGGCTGAGTTTGAACAGTGTGTTTAGGTAAGGGGTTAGTTCATTTTGGAGTTCTTGTAAGACACAGCCTGGGACACTGTCCGGTCCCATTGAGGCTGTGTTTTTGACTTTGGATAGGGCTGTTTTAACCTGTGTGTCGGTGATTGCCAGGGCCTTACATTCTTCTGGTATGGTTATGGGCTCTTTAGGGGGTGAGAGGGGTTTGAAGTTTGCACTTAACCTGTCTGCCAAAATGTTGGCAATATCAGTCGGTTCAGTGTATTTTGTGCCATTCTGCACCAACTCAGAGCAGATCTGAGAATTTCCACTTAGGTTCTTGACATAGCTAAAGAACACTTTGTGGTTATCTTTGGAGTCCATGGCAATTTTTCTTTCGAAGCTAGCCTTGGATGATTTAATGAGGGATCATAGTTTCTTGCTGATATTGATGAGGGATGTCTTTCCTTCTAGGGATTTTGCACATATCTGTACTAGTTTCCTCCTTCTATTGTAGAGCCTGTTTATGGCAGGAGTCCACCAGACTGGATTGCTTTTCTTGGAGGAGTGAGTCTTGGTTTTACTTGGGATAGCACAATCCATGCATTCCTGCAGATGATCATAGAGTGCCTTTGTATAGGTTTCAGCAGCTTGGATAGCATTGTCCATTGGCATGGGGGCTGTGAACCTTTCCACCTCGGTCTTAAGCAACGTGAAGTTTGCTTTTGAAAAGATTTTCACGGTGGTGTCCTTGATTGGGGTTGGGGGCAGAATGTGAATATCTAGAGTGATTAGTCTATGGTCTGATCTAACCAACGAGGGGCTGATGTATATATTCCCCACAGTGAGGAGGACTTGAAGGTTCTGGAGTTTTTTTTTTTTCTTTAGGCTCATAACATTGAGCAGTGACACCTTAAGAACCAACAAAAGGTGTACACCAAAAGTGCTAAAAACAAAAAAAAATGTCCACAGTGGCAAATGAAAATGTCTAAAAACTAATTTATTAAACCATAAATTAGTTTGTAGACATTGTGTTTGCCTCTTTCCACATTTTCTTTGTAATGAGTTAAGGTTGCTTGAAGACTTTTTCACTATGTTCATAGTTTTGCCTTCTTGTCATTGCCTAAAATAGGCTCTAAGGTGATAGATAAAGTTTTAGCCAACATCTGAAAGCCTAGGAGAGAACAGGTGCAGCCCATCCTTGGCAAAGCAATGTGCTCTATCGACTATGTCCTGCTATGCTGACAGGTATTGCATCCCCCTAGAGTGACACCAGAAACTAAGCCAATTACTAAAATCAATCATTTTTTGTCCATACTGTGGCATCATCCTTGGTGAAGGTTGTACGCTGCTCAATACAAAACTCTTACCTGTTTGTCACACATATTCTGAGAGATCCATTATGTCTGTTTTTATATGGATCCCATTTAGAACATTGACTTTTTGTAAAGTTGACTATCAAATGATTGAAGTCATATATTCGATTTTACAGAATGTCAAAACATTTTTACTAAGATAGCAGTATAGTGGGTCCGCAGAATTTGCCCTTTTCCACATGGTAATGCAGTCAAAGCTGGTATATACGTTTAGCAGGGGTAGGTGGAAGGGGGCCTTGCCCCCTGCAAAAGCATAGTTTTGTATGTTTTGGTCATTTTCGACTTTCAGTATATTTGAGTATATCAATTGGATCATTTGATGTTTGACTTTACAGAAAGCAAATATTCTAAATGAGGAAGATTAGGAACCACTATGGTTAAGAAAGACAATCATACAGTGGCCAACATGCAATTCAGGTAGACATCCTCCTAATAAGAAATGGCCCTGTGATATGATTGTGAAGTCATTGCCCACAGTACAAAAGCAGTGTTCAGAGAAGACTCTAAGGTCAGCAGAGACTAGGTTAAAGTTGACTGGAGAGAAAACAAAACAGTTCAAAGAAGAAGAGCTAATAGGTGGAGTTGACGAAGAAAGTAGCACCTCAAAACGACATGTGAACAGATATGAGGTCAAGCTAGATATGGAAATAAGGTACATAAGGAAAGCTGGTGGTAGAACACAGAAGAAAGAAGGAGTGCAGAAAAACATGGGAGATAGAAAAGAACCTGCCATAGGAAGTAATACTGGTTGGCTAACAAAGAGGCTAAGAGATGAATTGCAATAGTAAAGAACAAGGCATCAGAGGCACTCTACCAGCTTCTGGAAAGTGACTCAGTGGGTGGCATGAAGAACTTTAACAGATTACGAGGCAAAGACAAAAAAATAAATAAGCTAGTCAGACACCCTTCATAATGGATGCCAGCAAATGACCAGGCCACAGGACATCAACGCCAGATGGAAGAAGTATTTCCAGCAGCTTCTGAATGAAGAAAATCCCACAGAAGCTGTACTTTTATTGGTTCTGTGAGCCACAGTGGTGCATATTGTCACTTTTGGTAGCACTGCATCATCTAATTATGCTTAACATTTTATGGATTGCACTATACTGATATTGTGTGGGTGGATAGGGTAATCATGCATGACCTGTTGGACTCATTGGCAGGACTGTGAGAGCTGTGGTTCCCCATCCCTGTTGATACCAAGATAAATGTGGCTTTACATCTATTAGTTATTGGGGCCTTTCATCAACCAACAGGGGACACAGAGGAAGTGGCTCAGGCTTCTGCCTCAAAAATAGTGTATCAGGACCACAAAGCCATGAAGCAGCATGTGTGGAAGCATATGTGGTTTCAGGTACCACAGAGGAGGATGGTAACACCATGCATAGTTTCTATGATATACCCCATTTCTCTGAGTTACTGGGGCCCATAGACTGCACCCACATTGAAATAAAGGACCCAGGTGGGAAACTGCAAAGAAGGTCCACAAACCAGAAAGGGTATCAGTCCATTAACTGCCATATGGAATACAATGCACAGGGCACTATCTACAATATGTCAGTAGGCCATGCAAGCAGTTATCATGACTTCCCCAAATGGCACATGCATAACCTGTTCCAGTGTTTTGAGAGAGTGACTTTTCCTCCAGGCATCTTATTGGTGATTCCTTAGATGACCTGTAACTCTACCTGCTAACACCTATCAAAAATCCAAATAAAGAATCAGTCTGGGGATGCAGCTTTGCTCTATCACAAATCAGATTATTGTGGAGAGGGTGTCTGAGTGACTTAAGTTGCACTTTCTCTGTCTGAATTCACCCAGTGATGCCCCACAGTATGACCCTGGCAGGTGTGCTAGATTATTTTCAGTGTGTGCAGTGTTAGAGAATATCATACGTAGGAGGCTGTTACAGAAGAGCAAACCCACAGCACACCAGACAGTGAAGGCAGAGCCAGATGACCAGTCAGTAGGGGAGCCAGAAGCAGGGAATGAACATGCTAGATGAAGATGGGCACAGTATGTCATGACACTAGCAAAGGAATAGCAGCTTGTACACAGATTCTGCCCATAGTAAAGCACATGCACTACAGTAAAAGTGATACATGTAAACTCAACACCAAACTTTGCTTATCCATGCATACATTGACCACACTGTGCATCAGACATTGGTAAACCTAATAACAATGTACTAAGGGCACAATTAACATCATTTGTACCGGTGGAGTGGCACAACTGGGCAATGACATTCACCAGCAAATGTGTAAGCTCTGAGGGCAATTAAAAGTAAGACTGCACTTGTGTGTAAGTGCTGTGGGGGCTGGGGTGCATCACCATGTATGGCTTAGGGAAAGGCCCAGCGTCACTGTCTCTGTTGACAGTGTGAAATACTGGGGGTTGTGGTGGTTTGAGATTGTGCTGGTCGCAGCAATAATTGAAGCACTGTGGCTTGATCTACTGAACAGGTTCAGGGTATGCATTGCAGAAGGTTAGGCATCCCATGTGCACACAGTACAGAGGGTTATCTCTACAAGGAATTGCATTTGTTCTACCATAGCTCTGGTTAGATGTCATCATAGGCTCATAAGTATTTACTAAGCTTTTAATCTGTGTGGATCTTTAGATGCCTAATCATGCAATCCCAAGAGGTTTATTAGCTCTAGTATTATGATTAACTCAAAGCTCTTTGTGTTTTAAGCATGAATAACCAGAATAGGTCAGGCATTTGCAAGTTACCCTTATCCATAAGGGACAAGGGTACTAATCCAGGAGAGATTATGCTTGAATAGGGTAAGAGACATACTTTGCTTTAATACTTTGCTTTATGTGGAGAAAAAGACAATTCCAGAGAAGTGGTGTTCTCTGAGAAACATATCTATCACTTCAGTTTGTTCTATATAAGTTGTAGAAGGCATTAAGATCTCTTGAGTGGGTGCTTCTGCCAATACTGGGCTTGTGGACATACAGTAAGTCTGAAAGACTAGGCTCAGTAGAGGCTCAGTAAGAGAGGTAGAGAGTGAGCCTCAATAATCTGTATGATACTGAAAAAAGGGACAAGGCTTTGAGATAGTCAGTGTAGCTTTTGTCATTTAAACCTTTATTTTCAATGTAGCTTTTGTGAGTTAAGCCTTATTTCCTTGGTGAGGTCATTCAACTCACATCAGGTGTTTGGACAGGAACATAATGTAGGGTCATTATACGTAGTGATTTGCCTAAGTGTAGAATACAGTGGAATAATCTCCTCCCTTGAACTGGATACTATACCTTACTAATAAGTTGTGCAATAAAAAAAGGACTTTCTCACAATAGTGGATAGATTATGATCAAAGGACAGCTCATTGTCTACATGGGATCACAGGTTCCTGACTACTGAATCAGGTTTCAATACCTTTCAGTAACCTTCTCAGATAAGTCAACCAGATTAAGTAGGAAGGATCTGCCCCTTGACAAAACTGAATTGTCTCAGGTCAGGACTAACTTTTGACCAACATGTGTTTATTGTTGTAAGAAAGTTCTATATTGCACAGCTTATAAACAGAGGGATTGTGTCTAGATCTAGGGACGTCTTTGCCCCCTTTACTCAGTCCTCATTAGGTCAGTCATTGAAAATAATGCCCCCTTTGGCATGTATCTGTTCAGACTGGAATGTCTACAGAGATACCTTACTAAAAGGATACAAGGCCTAAACAACATGCCCTACATGGACTGACTCAAAGCCCCATCATTATACTTGGTTTCCTACAGACTGCTAAGAGTTGACCTGTGCCTGGCATACAAAGCATCCTCTGACCCATTACCAATGGATTTACTGCACATCAGCAAGTCAAACGGCATCAGAAATACTAAGTCTAGGGATCAAAATCTCTTTCACAGCTTCAACAGAATGGTTTGGAGGGACAGGTATATTTCACAGAGAATACTGCTGCTATAGAACAGACTCTCCATCCACATAAAACAGAGTTTATCCCTGTCCATTTTCAAGTACAACTTAGATCTACGGATGGGAAACAGAAGATTTACTCCAGTACCACTGTACTACTAATGGATAGAGGCAGCTTCTAAATGCTTTATCCCATGCATGATTCCCCTCAAATTATCTACAGTAAGATCCCACTTATTCTCATTAGGGGTAATATATAATTATCGACAATGGAATGGCTAAAGCCAGAGTATAACAAAATGGGACAGGTTATTTTGAACCCAAAAAATGAACTTGGCTAGGCTTAAAATGGCCTGCAAGGACAGTTAGCCTAGGATTTACCTGTGAACCTTTGAATCTTTCAGAGTTTGTAGGATGCCTGTATCCTTATTTATTAATTCCATAATGGTCCTTATTCATTCTATCCTTGAAATGCATGTGAACGGATTTTGTTATAGTTGTGACAGCCTTAACCTTTGTATGAACTAAGTTTTTTTTTTACCTTTTTATGTTAGAAAGGTGTAAAAAGATCTCAAGCTATCCAGCCCTATAGTAGCAGTGTTCTTGACCTCAAACAGTCCTTTGAGGAGTTGTCACTGGGAGATTTGACAGGGATTTTGTGTACATATCAGTATGTTTTGGGACTGTGGAGGAGGAGGTGGGTGAAGTTTGGTTTAGCTGCTAGTAGATTGACTTTGTCCTCTGAGTCACAGAGTATGTGATATTGTTTACTTTTAACTGTGAGCAGTTTTAACAAATATTTCTGATGTTTCTAATGTAGTTGAAGAAGGCTTTATGATTTTCTTTTTCCTGAGCAGCTATTTTTACATTGTATCTGGCTTTGACTGATTTTATCAGCGACTGGAGTTCCTATAAAGTTTAGAAAAATTGTTTTCAGAATTTGGAGAGTTACATTTATTTTTACATGCAGTGAGCTTTTTGCTTTTATTATAAACCATCAGGCAGATTCAATAAACCCTACACAGTCCATTAGCACAGTGTGATATGGTAACACACTCTTTCATATTTAATAAGCAGCTCTACACGGTATAAAGAGTTACACAACCACTGTAAACACTGTGGCATGCTAATTACAGCATAAACAGCTGAATTCTATGCCAATCAACCAATCCAAGATGAAGGAGCTATTCAACAAGCTATAAAGCAACCATGTAGACTCAGTGCTGGTTTTCCCTGCAAATTTCAAAACCTATTCAAATACAGCCACAGAAAGGATTCTACACAGAAAGAATGTTAGGGGCTGCTGTTGCTTTAATTCATGTGTGTATGTGCAACAGGTTGAAGTCTATGCTGCTGCTACTGCTAATAGACCATGGCCAAGAAGTAGAAGAGCTTTCAGACCCTGGTTAACTTATCACAATTTGCATGAAGTAGAAATTGTAGAGTGCTACAGAGTAGATAGTGACACGCTACAGGATGTCTGCCACCTCTGCTGTCCTCAACTCATACCCAGGGCAAAACAAGGGGAATCCATAAGAGTGGAGATGAAGGTATGCATAGAATGTTGTGGTTGGCCATCATGCTGCTGACTAGTCATTTTTTGTTCTTTCATTGGTTTGTCCTGATTGAAATTATTACTTGGTTTCTAAACAAATGAAGGGGGGGTTGGATGTTACTGAACAGTTAAAGCTGTTAAATGTGTGCTGCTAACTGACATTTTTAAGAATCATGTGGTTAAGTATTTTAGATTTATTGATGATTTGATTTTATTGTGTGATGGTGACCAAACTTTAGTTAATTCTTCCATGTTAGAGTTACAACAGAATAGATTTACCCTGCAGTTTGATGGTGTACAACTAGGAAATATAGCTGTATTTTTATATGTGGAATTAGAGGGCCATACAAATTGTAGGATTTATGCAAAGGTTTATAGGAAATTTGAAACTGGTAACCATTTCTTGGATGGCAGCAAACCTTTCAACCTCTTAGAACATGAAATCTGGACAAAGCCATCAATAATGGGGGAACAAAGGCCCACAAATAGGGACACTTTTTAAATATTGCTCTTACAAACTTAGAAAATTGATAGAACCACAGGTTTTGCTTTAGCATGAATTTTCAGAAGGGTATAAAGTCTGAAACAAATGTTTGTCATTGTTTTGTGACTTCAAGCCTCGATAATCTGCCCATGATTTGCCAGAAAAAATACAATTTTATGAGAAACGGACCAAAAATATGAGGCAAAAATCTGGACATTCTGCAAAAATCTGTGCAGTTGAGAGGTATGGATGGCAGATATTGCCACCTATCGCATTTAATTAAATCATTGCTGTATAGTGAACTATTGTGCATTAGTATGTTATGTAATGATAGCAAGGTTCTTGAAGATGAATTGTTGAAAACATGTTGGTATGTTTAAACAAAGAGGTTATGATGAGGACATTAGTTTGGAGGCTTTGGATATGTTATTTTCAGGAGAACAACATAGTGAAATAGTTCAAAATAATAAGAGAGTGAGATCTGGTGTACATATTGATGCAAGAAATATATGCAAAAATATTTATTTTGTTACTACATATAATGATTTTACTCAAAAAAATGGAGACATTTCAGACAGATTGTTACTTATTACTTGGGCTTTCTTTTAAGAAATAAAGATTTTGCGAATATTTTTCCTGATAAACCCATTCTTTCTTTGAAGAGAGGCTGTGCTATTAAGGATATGATTGTTTATAGTCATTTTTCTATATTAACTATTGAACTTAGAGGTATGGGAATGTTGCCATGTGGCAATTGTTCAATTTGTAAATATACAGTTAGAACATTTAGTAAAATTAACAATGTTGTTTACAGATCAAGGTATGTACATTGTTATAATACTGACAGCATTATTTATGCCCTAAGATGTGGATGTCACCTCTTTTATATAGGGGACAGCAAAAGGGTTTCAAAATAAAAATGCAAGAACACTTGAGAGACATAAACAATAATAAAAAAATGGAACGTACTTTAGCAGTGCATTTTAATTAACATCATGCAGGGGACGGTAGTTTTTTGAGAGGGATCATTTTAGAGGTTAAAATTTTAGATGGTTCTGATTTAAAAGGCAATTTGCTGTACAAGCAAACAGTGTTCATTTTAAAATATGGGACACTGATACCTACTTCTTTAAATGTAGATTGTAATTGGAAGCTGTTGCTATAATTGAATGGATTACTGGATTGGATGATGTTTAATTGTATTATTTAATGTATTCATTGATGTGTATATTTAAGAATGTGTTTTAGAGTCATTTGATGACTCTGCGAATTCAATAACTTCATTGCCTATCTTTATCTTTGAGTCTACCTACTCTTATTATTATTGAATTTGTTTTATCACCTGTTGTATAACTTGTTTAAATTTTTCTTTCCTTGTTTATTATTGCATCTAATTTAATGCTTTGTATATTTTGATATGTGTTAAAGAGCTATTGATTGCTCATATCATCTTGCAATGTCACTATATTTCGAATTGTAACTCTGTGGAGCTTTTCTCCCCGGGCCTCCGCTGAAAAAGGGCTACTAGCTCAGTTGGACTAACCCGGTCAAGAAATGTAAAATAAATAATAAATAAAAAATAAAGGCCAGTGGGACAAGGTGCTAGAGAGATTTTATTGTTTTAATAAAAGGTTGGGGTTACTGGCTTCCTGGTTGCTATCTACCTTTTGTTTGATGTAGTCATAATTAATATGTAAGTATTTTTTCTGATGCACTAGGTGCATAACTAACTGAGTGCTTTGCATGTATGTGCTGGTGATGCTATTTTGAAATTTGTACTGATTTCTTAAGCCTTTTTACTGTTGTGATTACTACCTTGAAATTGTTATGTCAGTAAGCCTTAATGCTCCTTTTGTGAGAGGCTAGGTATAATTAGAGACACTGGACTGCTTTTTGTACTGTGTGTATTTTCGATGCATGAGGTCTATTAGCTGATAAACTGCAGAAATCTATTGAAGTAAGTCAGCTCTGTCACATACGGATGTCATTACTGGACAACTCAAACACATTCTACATAGATACATTTTTAAGCAACAGTATGCATGTATTTGACATTCATTTGTGTTCCTATCAATTTATTTTCCTGTTTCAGGTTCAACACTTACCTTGATAATCCTTCAGCTACAACTGTTTTAATTTGGGCCTGACTCTGGTGCTAGTGCACAGTCATTGCACGTATGTCTAATGTTTGGGATCACTACCTGGCATCAATTTTACTGTATGTATGTGCACAGGAGAAAGTTGTACCACTTAGGTGGTCAGCATGTGTACTATCCATTGTCTCTTGGTGAGGCGAAGGCACATTGTGCACATCTACATCTACCTACATCCACAGGAGCTGGTGGTTCCCCGTCTGAGTCCTCACCTGCATGTAGCTGTGGTGACCTTGCCAGTGGTGGTGGTGGAATGTGTGCCTCTTCCCCTTGGTGTACCTGTTGTAACTGTTTTCTCAGGATAATATTGTGTAGGATAGCAAAGATGGGGATACTTTCAGCACAAATACTGGGATCATACTGCAGGGTCCCCTGATGTATCTAGGCACTGAAACCATGACTGCAGCAGCTCAAACACACGTTCTGTGATATTTCTTGTTTGAGCTTGTACCTCATTATAGCATTCCTCTGTGGGTGTGTACGCATTTCTGATGGGCATCCTCAGCTATGGTTTGAGTGCATACCCTGCATCACCCAGTAAATGGCCTCATGGGTTATCCCCTCTGGAAAACCTCTGGTAGACCCGTGAATTGTGCCAGAATTGGGAGTCATGGTAACTGCTGGGGTTGCCAGCACACACATTCAGGATGATTCCTTTAGCATTACACATGACCTGGCAGTTAATGGAGTAGAAGCCCTTTGTGTTTATGTAGAACCTTTGCTGTTCTCTGAGTGGGGATTTGATCTCACTGTACATACAGTCTATGGCACCCATGATGCCAGGGATGTGTGCTATTGTGTAGAAATCCTGCATAGTTGTAGGTCTGTCCTCAGGGGTATGGAATAATATATATAGTGACCGACATGCTGTAGCATTCAGGAATTGATGTAGGATCTTTGATGCTGATGCCTGTTTCCCCTGTTGGTGTCTGCAAGTTTATTGTAGCTAAATTTGTGGGTGCTATATATACCCTAATCTCCGCAGGTATTGGTTCTTCTCAGTTTCCCATTGCTCTCAGATTAGGGTGACAGAGGTTGCAAAGTCCATGGATTGTATCTCAAACCATCCTGCAGAGCATCCTGCTGTAATTAAATCAAAAGTTGCTTCAACAAAGTATTAGTTTAAGGGTGGCACACACAACACATTATTAGTTTATGGGTGTGCACACTTATGCAACCAGTGTATTGTACGCTTTTTATTTTTATTTTTTATATTTTTTCCCTTAACAGATTTGCTTGCTTTTCAATTGAATTGTACATGTTATCGGTCACATTAAAGGTGAGAAAAGTTTTGAAATGATTTATTGTGGTCTCATTTTATTATATCACAAAAACATTTTAACAGGGGTGTGTAAACTTTACACACACACACACACACACACACACACACACACACACACATATATATATATATATATATATATATGTATAGATATAAATATAGAGCTACTTCTATTTCCCAAACAGCCACTTCATTGAATAACAAAACATTGAGATGAGGTTGCTGAAAAGTTAATTTAACGAACACCTGGATCGCCATAATTTAACGCTGGGAAACTAACCACTTGGCCACTAGTGCTTTAAAAGGAAACCAAAGCAAATCTAAGCCACCCATATATAATGCTATCTAATATATACTTTTGTGAGATATGTGATTTGTATATTTATAATGATTTGACTTACTGCTGAAACAATTATTCTGTTTATGTATAGTGGCTGAAACAACTATCTTACTCACATTACCAAACAGGTAATGATAGCTTCCCAACGTTACAGTTACAAAACTCATGGCATGTCAGTACATGGGGTGACTACTTTAGCTAAAACAGGTGTGTATGTGTGACTGTGTGTGTGTGTATTTAAATATATATATATATATGAGAGAGAGAGGATTATAAGCAGGTCAGTGATCATAACCACCTTATTATATGTTTGAGATATGGTTGTTTAGAAATTCCCCTCGAGAGCGAACCTCGAGAGGTCAGTCTTGGCATTCATGTTGAGAACACATAGTATAGGGTTATGTTCCACTGACTTACTTGTAATTCTTTGAAGTGCATGAAGATTTATCTTCTCCATGTACTAGAAATTAATCTGAAGTAATTAAAAAAAAGTGATAAGTTGCTCTGGCTTTAAAAGCTGGTAAAGTGGTTGGGGAATAGATGATGTTTGTAAATATTCCCTGTATAACATGAGAAATTTAATTCAAAATACTTTGTGCATCTCAGCAGATAGTATGTAGAAATGGGAGTTGAAATGTACCTGTTTCATGTCCTGCTGCTGCTACTGCTGCTGTTGTGCAGACCCGACTTTAAGAATGCATAGGGGATGCTTAACAATTGCTAAGCACCCCTCTAAGCATTGCTAAGGTGGCTCTCACACTATAGCAGAGCTGAACTGATTGAGGAAATAATTTAACCATTTTTTGAGCATAATCAGGGCATGATGTGTAATCACTTGTTATGTGCATATTTGGGTACTCTGGTAGCAGTCTTTGTCTAAGGAGATGTGCATATGTGTATGGAAAGCAGTTGCTGTCTACAGAGAAGTGAGTCTGTGTATGGAGAGCACTTGCTGTCTGGGGATATGTGCATATGGCTGGGAGAAGCACTTGCATTTAGGGGGTTGTATATCTCTCTGTGAAAAGCAGTTGCTTCTAAGGAGTAGTGTGCCTGTCTGGAGAGAGCACGTGCTTTTGGGAGTGGTACATCTGTCTAGGGAGATGTCCATCTGTTTGGAGAGAGCACTTGCATCTAGGGAAAGGTCAGTTTGTCTAGGGAGAACACTTGATGTCTAGGGACTGGTGCCTCTGAATGTGGCTAGATTCTGCATGAGAAAGTACTGGTAACTCTATTAGGCTCATACCTTTCAACCTGGAACATCAAAAATCTGGACAAAGGCCCAGGCAAAACAGGTGCAAATTGGTACGCTGATTAACATAACATTTGCTACATGATAATGTAACCCCACCCACTCCAGTGGATTTGTAGAATATCAACTTTTAAATGCAAACTGAAGAACAGACAACTAAAATATGGCCCCAGAGAACCAGACCCTGTAGTAAATGGTAACCATTTTATTTTAAATGTGCAGCAATTATGTTCACTGGGAAGGGAGAAGGTAATGAACCTTAGGATTTTGTTTTTGTTGACTTGCAGTATGTGGGTTTTATGGTAAAAGTAGGGCATTTAATGGTAGGCAATATTCTAATTTTAGCAAAAGAATATTATAGTTTGCTAGGACCTCCAAAAGTCATTCTTCATGGCCTACTAATCAGTGGCGTAGCTACAGTTTTTACCGCCCAGGGCTGTCTTTGAGTTTGCTGCCCATCCCCCCTCACAAAATCATGGTTGAATGGGGCCTCCCCATATAAAGCCCTCCCCCTGCAGCCATTTCAATGCCCCATTACTTGGCTATTTCTCCCCATTTGCCATAAACACTGTAATGTGCATACTGCTTTACTTCTACGGTGATCTGGATTTCATTTAAAAGTTTTATTTTACATTTTACAGCACAAACACTAATAGACATCTACTAAACAAAGCAATGCAGTCTCACAATGAAAATAGACTCAGCATTAAAACTTCAATGCCCTTGAAACTCACATTCTTTGAAATAGCATTGAAACCCACATTCAAAGAAAATATATTTGGCCAGTGGCAGATAAAGATTAACTTTGGGCTGTTTTCAAATCATAGGCCCCTTGCACATGAAACATACATGTGTTCTTTGATACACCTTCCTGATTGTATTAAATTATATTTCTTGTATAATACAGTACAGTTGTTAGAAGGTAATTCAAATTTATTGGTTTGAACATTTTTTCAGTAAACAATGAAACAAAATGTATGCACCGATAATGACAAAACTGCCCAATTCAGAACATTTCCATCATAAACGTCTACTCAAACTTCTACAGTCCACCAGTATCAGTAAATATGCACAATCTCTGCAGAAGTAAAAGTCATCTAAATAATTCCACATTAAAGAGATCTGCAACTAATGAAGAGGTTGCTGCTAGCAAACAACTTTATATTTCATTGTTTCATCTACAAATAAAGTGCCTGTTGCCCAGGAATAAATTGCCTATGTTACATTAAAAAATGATAAGCTAGTAATATTGCAATAGGGAATGGATGGCAAACTGATAACAGGTTCATAGTTACTAGTTAGGACATTCTCTGGACTGCAGCATCCATCTGCTTTAAAAGTACAACCCAGTACAGTATCAGCAATGCATCTACATACTGTGGGAGGAGAACCCACAGCCTTCTGCACCAAGAACAAGTATTCAACCTGTTATGCTATTAACGATACAAGCCAGCTCACCATAAGCAGCACTAAACTTTTCTTCCTCTGAAGCTCTCAGCTCCTTGTAAAATCCACTCGACACTCAACTGTATCTTTCAAATTTGCAGCAGAATAAATATGGAAAAAGCCAACATTTATTGGGAGGGAGACAACAGTCCCAAAACCAGGGACACATTTTAAACATTGCTTGTATTATCTTGGAAAGTTGCTAGAATAAAATGTGTGACCACCATGCATTTCACTGCTAAGTCTTGAACACACGATCCTATGTACTACAGTCAGAGCAACATACCACTATGACAAATCAGCTATTTTCTGAAAAATAGGAAGACTGAAACTTAAGTGGCTATCATTTAGTTAATTAAGTTTTCACCATAGCTCTCAACCTCTTAGTACAAAAAAACTGGACAAAGCCAACAATGGGGGATTACAGCCCCAAAAATAGGGACAAATTTCAAATATAGATCTTATAAACTTAGAGAATTGCTAGCATAAAAGGTTTTGTGTTACCATGTATTTTCTGAAGAATATGAACTCTGAAATTCAAATGCCTCTCATTATTTAGTGAATTCAATCCTTCACTGATTTGCCACAAAAATCCAGAAAACCACAGATGTTATGAGGAACAGAACAGAACAAAAATATGAGGCAAAAATCTGGACAGTTTTCATAAGTGGTGGTGGTTAGGGAACTTGGTCTTTTGCTACCTGTACCCAAGTTACAGGCTTTGAGCCTGAGTAACTCCAGCCAGCAGCTATAGTTAACTGGGGCATGACACACACACACACACACACACACACACACACACACACACACACACACACACACACACGAAAATGTCCTTACCAGGAGCAGCCAGAAATGCTTGGACGTTACCCTTGGGCCCAATTCTGACAGGCTGTTCATGGAGCTGATGTCATTGTGCACATGATGATGTCAGGTCAAAAGGGCAAAGTTTAAAAAAAAAGCCAGGAAAATCAGAAATTAAGGTGTGCCTCTCGGGAATCATGGCACCCCATTATTTGGACCTCAAAACTGGTAAAAACTGAGAAATTTGGTATGGTTGAGAGGTCTGATTAGTCTTATAGTCAGAAGGTGTTGTTAGACTTTATTGCTTCCTGTTCTATTTTTGACCACTGTACAGTCATTTTTTATTATTTTGTAAGCTGAGCACATGCCCTTTGGGTATGCCATTGGCATACATTTAGTGTATGTCACTTTGCAATGAGAATGTACTGGTCACTCCATTAGTCATACAGTCTGTCACAATTGTACTCCACAGCTCTGTTCTCAGAAATTTGAAACAAGTGCCTGGTCATGTTGAAAGTGTTCCTTCATTGTTTTTTCACTTACTGAGTCTGTCCTGCCTGTCCCACTAGACGTATCTAGTGCTGTGTAGTGTCATATTGCAGTTAAACCCACCATCATTCAGATGGGGACACCACATTGTTCCATTCTGTATAAAATATTTCCATTATTTTTCATTCCAGTATTAGATTAATATCAAGCCATGGACTATCTTGGGATGTAAACTGATGAATCAAGGATTTCCAAAAAGCAATGATTATTAAGAATATGATCTGATGAAAGGAACATGCTGGAGCAACTGATATGTTTTCCAAAGGATCCTCTCACTATGGAATAGGCTCACCATCCATGCAGAACATTGTTCATCCCTGATCCTATTCAACTGAGACCTTGACACTATACAGAAAATTGTAAATGTGCCCTTGGTCTGGTCCCCATGTGCCTTATGAACAGTGGTTATCAATAAGAAAATGATTACCCTAACTAACACTCCCCTACAAATCCTCAGTTACTTCCCTAATAGCATGCCCCTCCCATATAAATGCCCATGATACTCATGACCCAAATGGCTTGGGGTGTGCAGCTAGGCTAGTAAGGGCTCTAGTGGTCATCTGCTAGTAGCAACCTATGAAACTATGCATATGCCTATGATGGTAAGATCTAAACAATGGCTGTGGTGTGGTCCTTCACATGTGCTAGTAATTTAATTTGTATAGCAAAGTGGACTGTACAGTGGTGCCCATAGTAATAATTATGTCTGTATTGTTACTGAAATGATTTATGGCATTACAGTTATATGCTATTACAACAGCACTGTGAACCCAGGAAACTATTTTCTGCTTAGGATACCATTTCTCTGTGAAGGAATCTGATGTTATCTGCTAGCCAAATATGTATTTTTTGCTTCTCATTTCAGGATAGAAATGAGACATTGTTAGCTAGTGGACTGCTTAGTGTGAACTCCTGCCTGCTGTTACATTTTATTGGACTGACTTCCATTTACCAAGTTTCAAAGCAGTTCTACAGGTAACTGAGGGTTAGAAGTAATCCGTTTTGTTTTGATGAATCTGGTATTACGGCATATAAGATAGAGAAGGAATGTGTCTGTCTGCATTCTACTATGTGGCAGATAATCAAACCTGTTCATTAACAGAATATGTCTAACTTCAACAATTGGCTTAATTTCTGGTGTCATTCAAAGGGGATCCAATATCTGTCAGCCTGAGATGACATGGTCGACAGACCTCGATGCTTTGCCAGAGATGGTCTTTATTTGTCACCCCTGGGATTTTGGTTACTAGCTAAGGCTCTTGCCACCCCCATAGCACCTTTTTTAAGCAATGTCACAAGAGCAAAAATCCTGATGTAAAAATACCCTATAAAAAAACCTCACGGTTATGCTGATAAATGCTAGGAGTCTAAACCAGAAACTGCATTCACTGAAAGCAGTCCTCACAGTGGAAGATGTTGACATTTGTGCGGTCACTGAGACCTGGTTTAAGCCTGTGGAAAGTACCCCAGCTATACCAGGTTACATTTCCTGCCACTTGTTCAGACCACAAACTTAAGGCATCAGAACTAAAGGATGTGGTGTATCAATATTCATTAAGATAAATATACCTCTAGGTTGGTTAAACAGCACAATTCCCTTGAATTACTTCAGGTGCAATTCACTGTAAGTAAGACCCCTCTTCAGGTCACTGCCAGCTATAAGGCCCCCTTCATGAATCAGGACATCCACTCAGCTAACTTGGATCTATTTGAGTCAATCAAAATACAAGCAAACATCATGGTTTTGGGTGAGTTTAATTACCCATCCATTGACTAGGTAAAATATACGTGTTCTAACTCACTTTTCCAAAAGTTCCTGGACTTTGTTAACTCCATTGCCCTTGACCAGCTGGTTGACACACCCACAATGGGCTTAAAGATCCTGGATCTGGTGCTCAACAACATGGGGGACCGCTGCATCACCCGCAGTGTGTGACCATCTGTGGTGAGATCTGACCACAAATCGGTCTTGCTAGAAGTAACTATAATACAAGAGTTCCCCCCCTTACCAACGACTAGGCTAAAAAACTTCTCCAAAGCCAACTACAACCTCTTACATGACCACATAAATAGATTCATAGCCCCTCCCCCACTGATGGACCAGGCACTTATGCTGAGTTATGCACCAATGCTTTATATGAGCACCTGTACTATTGTATTGACTCTGCTGTACCTGATAGAACCAAAGCAAGATCTTCAAGGAAAAACAAACCTGCCTGGTGGACAACTGCCATTACTAGGCTATACAGTAGGAGAAATAAATTGCTGTCCAAGAGTAGGAAGGAATGGTCTCAAAACTGGAAACACTCCCTCCTCAATTTAACCAACCAAATAAGACTCCTACTGAGGTCCTTCAAAGCTAACTATGAATGCAAATTAGCCTCCCTAACTAAGGATAACAGCAAGGTGTTCTTTAGTTACATCTGAAATCTGAAAGGTAAGGCCCAGGTTTGTGGTGAGCTCATAGTTAATGGTACTACATATATAGAACCTGTGGATCTAGCAAACCTGCTGGCTGACAGATTCAGTGAAAACTTCACTCCCCTGTCTCTGCCACATATACCCCAAAGCATCCCTAACACCTGTTCCCGCCTAGTATCTCTGAGGAACAGGTCTTAAACTCACTCTCCAAGGCCAAAAACACAGCATCCTGGGCTGTGTTTCACAAGGGTTAAAACAGGAATTAGCATTACCATTGAGCATGCCTTTCACAGCCTAAGTACTTGCTTCATCGCAGTGGAATGGAAAACCGCTCCCATCATCCCTTTGCACAAAGGGGGTGCATCCATGGACCCTAGGAACTATAAACTCATTAGCCTGATCAGCCTTATCTATAAAGCCATGGAAGGGATCATCATGGACCTTATTAACAAAGATATAGGTCCATGAAGCACTCTCTCGAGACTCTTCTAAAAATGGAGAACATTGATATCTGTGCACTAACTGAGACCTGGTTCAAAGCTCCAGAGAGCACCCCTGCAATACCAGGCTACAACTCATACCACACCTTTTGGCCACCAAACCAGGACCAAAATACTAAAGGTGCAGGAGTGTCCATAGTCACCAAGGATATTCACACCTCCAGGCTGGTTGCCCAACACAATGCATTGAAATTCTCCAGGTGCAACTAACACTAGGTAAGACTGCAATACAAATTGTAGTTTGCTACAGATCCCCCACCATGCCCCAAGATTCTCACTACACCTTTCTAAACATACTGGAAAATATTAATATACAACCAAACACCCTAATACCGGATGATTTCAACTACCCTGCCATTAACTGGGAAAACTACTCCTGTACCAACACTTTTGCTCAACGGTTCTTGGAATTCATAAATTCCAATGCCCTAGAGCAACTAATTCATAGTCCCATCAGTGGTACCAATATTCTAGACCTAGTCATTACTAACATGGGAGATCGATGCTCCACACCAGTGGTCACCCCCTCGTTGGTCAGATCAGACCATAAGCTAATCACCCTTGACATCCACAAAACACCCCCCCCCCCCCTTTAAGGAAACCTTTGTAAAAAAAAAAAACTTCTCCAAAGCCAACTTCATGCTTCTCAAGTCAGAAGTAACAAACTTCATGACACCCATGCAGGTGGGAACTGGAAGTTGCACAACCTAGAGCTGTTTACTGAATTTCCTGTTTGCACTTATTTTTAAAATCGTTTTTTTCTCAAAACTTGCATTTTATCTGTCTTTGGCCTAGCACTCTTGTGTGGGGTCATTTACTGCACTGTTATAACTTGTTGATACTTGTTAACCTCTGCTATCTCTGAAAAAACAAAAAAAAAAAAATCTTGCTTTTTTTCCCACTTTTCTGAGCTTTAAAAAAGTTCAGTTACAGGCTTGCTGTTCTTGAACTGTTTGTAAGTTTCTGTGAGGCCATTTTTTGCTTGGGCTAAAGGAAAGTCTTTCTGTTAATAAGTGGCAGTGAAAAACATTGAGCAGCCTGCCTGCCCCTGTGGGAGTGGTTACTGACTTGAAACTGTAGTTTTATTGGCCATTTTGGGTCAATTCCAAAACTCCTTCATCTTCCTCTCTTAAAACCCTCTTTTGCATGGTTTTGCGCGTTTTTGAGCATAGCGCAACATTGGGTTTAAACTATTCCTGGCTCCACAAAGTCTGCTCTTCACTTTTTCCCTTAGAACTGCTCTATCTCTCAATTTAAACACCATATTCTCATTCTAAGGCCCTTCACTGGTCCAATTAAGTAATCCTACAAGTTAGCACTATTAAACCATAAGCACTACTTACTCTTATACTCTCTACGATTACCCTGTCCTCTATTGGTCCATCTTAAATTCAGTTTCCCTGTTACTCTAGAATGTCCAAAGGTCAGTCAATGGTTTCCTCTCCAGTCCAGCTGGTGAATCTGGGAATTTTGAGGCAATGTTACAACTGTCTCATGTACACGGACAACCCTCTCCTCCTCCAAACAGGTTCAAATATATGTGAGAGATGCAACTATTTAGCCAAACTGGAGGCTGAGCTCTCTCATCTCAAAACTGGTGTAACCAGTCAGGAGGAGAAGGTAACCTCACACAACACAATTCCAGTATCACATAGTCCCACCACATCAGCGAACCAAACACATAAATACACAAAAACATACTCGGAGGCTCTAAATAAAAATCTACCTAAGCAAGAGAGACCTCCAAAGCAGACATCCAAGCAAACGCTACCTCAAAACAAAACACACGCAACACATAACCCACAAAGTCAGTGTGCCAAGCAGCCACAGCCCTTAAGGCTGAATAACACACCTGATACTCTTGTTATAGGTGACTCTATTGTCAGACACACTGACGTCCTGCTCACCAGGCTGAATAAAGAGAAGGTCACGGTGAGCTGCCTGTCGGGTGCTAGGATCCGACACATAACGCAAGCACTCAGGTCACTCCAAAGCAAATACAAATATGACTCAGTCATTGTACATGCTGGTGTGAATGACCTCAGACAAACCTCCCTGGACTACATGAAAAGAGACATAGAGGAGCTCTCTGATCATGTAGCCCAGGCTGGTATGACCCTGACCTTGAGCAGCATCTTACCCTCACCTAGAACGATGCCACAGTACAAAGACAAAATGATCGATTTTAACAATTGGCTAAAATTTTGGTGTCATTCAAAGGGGATCCAGTGTCTGTCAGCCTGGGATGACATGCTCGACAAGCCACGTTGCTTCGCTAGGGACGGCTTGCACCTGTCACCACTGGGCTTTTGGATATTGGCAAAGGCTCTTGCCACCCCCATAGTGCCTTTTTAGGCAAGGCTCAAAAGTCAAACCCACCCCCATAGACAGCACAAGGAACAAGAAACTAAGGGTAATGCTGCTAAATGCCAGAAGTCTTAACTTCAAGATGCACGCACTCAAAGCTCTCCTCAGTATGGAGAACATTGATATCTGTGCAGTGACAGAAACCTGGTTCAAGGCTCCAGAGAGCACCCCAGCACCACCAGGCTATACCTCATATCATGCTTTTCGGCCCCAAAACCCGGACCGAACCACAAAAGGAGGGGGAGTTTCCATATTTATCAAGGATATCCACACCTCCAGGTTAGTGGCATTGCACGAAGTATCGGAGACCATCCATGTGCAACTAACAGTGGGCAAGACTGCTTTTCAGTTTATAGCATCCTACAGACCACCCTCTCAAAGTCAGGAATCCCATTCGGCTTTCCTGAAAACATTGGAGAACATGAAGATCTCTCCGAACACCATTATATTGGGTGACTTCAGCTACCCAAACATTGACTGGGAGCACTACTCAAGCCCCAGCACCTTAGCCCAAAGATTCCTGAAAATTATAAACTCAAATGCTATGGAACAACTAGCCACCACTCCCACAAGAGGGGACAACATACTAGACCTGATCATTACCAACATGGGGACTCTATGCTCCACACCAGAAGTATATCCCTCATTGGTAAGATCAGACCATAAATTAATTTCACTGGATGTCCACATCCCGATCCCACCCCCAGCCCAGAAAACCACAGTGAAAAACTTCTCAAAAGTGAACTTCTCACTTCTCAAAACCGAAGTGGAATCCTTTAAGGCCCCAGGGCCAGTGGAAACTGCAGCCCAAACTGCAGAATCCTATATAAATGCATTCTACGGACATCTCCAGGAATGCATGGATCATGCTATCCCAAACAAAACCAAGACCCAATCATCCAAAGGCAGGCGTCCAGTCTGGTGGACCCCTGCCATAAATAAACTGTACAACAGAAGGAGGAAGCTACTACATGATAGAGCAAAATCCCTAATAGGGAAGGCATCTCTGATCAGTACTAGCAAAAAATTACGATCCCTCATAAAATCCTCCAAGGCCAGCTTTGAGAGAAAAATTGCACAGGACACCAAAGACAATCATAAGGCTTTTTTCAGTTATGTTAGAAACCTGGGATGCAACTCCCAGACTTGTTCTGAGTTGATTCTAAATGACAAAAATACACTGAACCCACAGACATTGCCAATATCCTGGCAGACAGGTTCAGTGCAAACTTCTCCACCCCTCCCCCAAAAGAGCAAGTATCTATCCCGGCAGAGGGCTGCCTCCCAAACATCTCAGATGCTCAGGTGAAGGCTGTCCTCTCCAAAGCAAAAAACACTGCTTCCATGGGACCAGATGGTGTCCCAGGTTGTGTCCTACATGAACTACAAGAGGAACTAATCCCTCAAATAAAACAGCTATACAATCTCAGCCTCACTAGAGGATATGTGCCCACAGAATGGCGTACAGCAACAGTGGTCCCACTCCACAAAGGTGGAGCCTCTACGGACCCTGGAAACTATCGCCCCATAAGCCTGACTAGCTTAGTCTGCAAGGCTATAGAGAGGATCATCATGGAGCTCATAAACAAAGACATTGGGGACCTACAGACAATAGATCCTACCCAGTTTGGCTTTGTCAAGGGCAGATCCTGCCTTTTGCACCTGGTTGACTTCTTTGAAACAGTCACCAAAGCCATAGATGAAGGGAAGGTAGTCCACACAGCCTATCTGGACCTTGCAAAGGCATTTGACACAATACCCCACTCGGGCATCATAGATAAGCTATCCAGCTTAAATATAAACCCCTATGTCACAAGATGGGTCGCAAACTGGCTCAAAGACAGAACCCACAGAGTGAGAGTTGCTGGAGCCATGTCAGACTCGAAACCGGTCACAAGTGGCATCCCACAGGGTTCTGTCCTGTGACCACTTTTGTTCGGTATATACTTTTCCGAGGTACAGGCAAACTTGGGAGGACTATGGCTCACCAAGTTCGCAGATGACTGCAAACTGGGTGCCATAATCAACTCTCCAGCTGACACAAACATCCTTCAAAAAGGTCTCACAGAGACAGATAACTGGTGCCAGTGCCATAGTTTAAAGCTAAATGCCAAAAAATGTATAGTCATACCCTTTGGCAAAAACAGTGTGCCCACAAATTACCACATAGGCAGAAACCCATTAAGTACAGAGAAAGTTATTAGAGACCTGGGGACCCAAGTTGATAGCAATCTCTCCTTTGAAAACCACATTGCCAAAGTGGTTAGAAAGGCCTTCTACATAGCCCACCTCATCACGAAGGGTTTCACATCTAGATCAAGAGAGGTAATCGTGCCCCTTTATTCATCCCTCATCAGGCCCATCATAGAATACAATGCCCCTTTTGGGATGTACCTTACCCGGCACCTGTAGCAATTAGAAAGACCCCAAGAGTATCTCACCAAGAGGATCAAGGGTCTCAAACAGATGCCATATGCTGCTCGGTTAAAAAAACTCCAGCTCTACTCAGTTGCATACCACCTACTTCGAGGCGATCTATGCCTGACATACAAAGCTATGTCAAATCCAGAATTAATGGACATGCTCCACTTCAGTAAATCTAAATCCCTTAGAGCCACACGCTCGAGGGACTTGAACCTCAGCACAGAAATAAATAGAACTTGCTGGAGGGACAGGTTCATAACCCAGAGGCTCCCTTCACTCTGGAATAGAATTCCAGTTCATGTGAGGCAGAGCACCTCACTGAATCTCTTCAAGAAGAATCTCGATAAGTGGATGGGGGATCGTAGGTTTGTCCCAGGGATTACTCCCGTGTCACTATTAGACAGAGGCACAGTAAACTAAACCTTAAAAAGGGCACAGTATACTCAAATCAAGGGGTGGTGTAAGCCATACAGAATCGGGCTAGGCTTATAATTGCCCCAGGGCAGATAGCCTAGTATGAACCTATGAACCTATGAACCTATGCTGAATCCTACAGTAAGGTGCTGTATGAGCACATTCACTCTTGCATGAATCGAGCCATCCCAAATAGAAACAAGACGCTGTCCTCCAAAAAACTAAGCCAATCTGGTGGTTCTCTGCCATAAACAAGCTGTACAGCAGAAGGAAGAAATTGTTGCAGAAAAGAGGAAGAACCCAGGATTCAAAATCTTTCTCACCAACCTCAGTAGAAAGCTGAGATCCCTCATAAAATATTCCAAAGCTAGTTACAAAAACAAAATTGCCAAAAATTCCAAACACAACCACAAGGCATTCTATAGCTATGTCAAGAATCTAAATGGCAATACTCAGATCTGCTCTAAGCTACAGCAGAATGGTACTAAATATACTGATCCCAAGGATATTGCCAATATCCTGGCAGATAGATTCTGTGCCAACTTCACCCTCCTCTCACCCCCTAAAGTCCCTATCTCAATACCGAAAGAATGCCAAATTCCAGTAATCACGGCCATTCAGGTAAAACTGCACTCTCCAAAGCCAAGAATACAGCATCCATGGACCAGACGACATCCTGGGCTGTGTACTGCATGAACTACAAAATGAACTGGCACCTCATCTATGTGTCATGTTTAATCATAGCCTCACCTCAGGCTTCGTGCCCACAGAGTGGCGCACAGTTACAGTCATCCCACTCCACAAGGGGTGATCCCCTTTGGATCCCGGGAACTACCATCCCATCAGTCTGATGAGCCTGATCTGCAAGGCCATGGAATGTATTATCAAGGAATTTATAATCAAAGACATTGGCAACCTTCAAACACTGGACCCCACCAAGTTTGGGTCCGTGAAGAGCCGATCATGCCTCGTGAACCTGATTGAATTCTTCTAATCAGTCTGCAGAGCCATGGATGAGGGTAAGGTGGTTCACACAGCCTACTTGGACCTCGCCAAGGCTTTCGACACTATCCCCCATTCTGGAATTATAGATAAACTTACTAAGCTGGGCATTAATCCCTACGTCACTCGATGGGTTGCAAACTGGCTTACTGACAGAACACACACTGTAAAAGAAGCCGACTCCAAATCCAGCTCCAGACAAGTGACAAGTGGTGCACTGCAGGGTTCTGTCCTGGGACCACTCTTGTTTGACATCTACTTCTCTGAAGTACAGGCCAACACTAAGGGACTCTGGCTTACAAAGTTTGCAGATGACTGCAAGCTGGGAACCATTATTGAATCCCCAAATGATGTGGATATACTACAAAAGGGCCTTACCAAAACAGATGCCTGGTGCCAGAGTCATGGGCTCAAGATAAATGCCAAAAAATGTATAGTTGCCCCCTTTGAGAAAAACGACATACATGTGAACTACCACATAGGTGGCAGTGCACTATACACTGAAAGTGTGATAAGAGACCTAGGGACACAGGTGGACATCGGTCTCACCTTTGATAACCACATAGCCACAACAGTTAGAAAATCCTTCTACATGGCACATCTCACCATTAAGAGCTATTCATCCAGAAAAAAGGAGGTAATTGTCCCTCTGTACTCATCCCTCATTAGACCCATTATAGAATACAATACCCCGTTTGGTATGTAACTCACAAGACATCTGCAACAACTAGAAAGGCTGCAGAAATACCTCATACAAAGAATCACAGGCCTAAAGCAGATGTCTTATGCTGACCGTCTAAAAAGACTCCAGCTATACTTTGTCGGATATCCCCTACTCAGAGGCAATTTCTGCCTAACATACGAGGCCATGTCAAACCCAGAGTTGTTGGACATGTGACACTTAAAGAAATCCCAATCCCTCAGAGCCACACGCTCCAGGGATCTTAACCTTGTCATCATGATGAATAGAACATGCAGGAGGGATAGGTTCCTGACCCAGAGACTCCCCGTATTCTGGAATAGGCTGCCCATAAATGTCAGGCAGAGTGCCTCAATGGCCCTCTTCAAGAGGAACCTTGATGATTGGATAGAAGATAGGAAATTCACCCCGGGGATCACATCAGTAGCCCTGCTAGACAGAAGTCCAGGAAAGTAAATATCTGTGGGAAGCAATAGCCAGGGAATCATTATGGCTAGGCCTGTATAGGCCCTAGGGCAAATAGGCTAGTACCTACCTATGAACCTATGAACCTACGAACTCAACCCCACCCATTTTAGCTTTCTCAAGGGGAGATCATGCCTGTTAAACTTGGTGGACTTTTTTGAGACAGTAATCAAAGCCCTAGGGCAAATCTGTGCATATGGCCTACCTAGACTTAGCCAAGGCCTTTGACACAATCCCCAGTCAGGCATCATTGATAAACTCAGTAGCACTGGATGTAACACAGTAGCACTGGATGTAACACAGCAGAATATCCAATTTATTGTAAGTAAGTGCTTTCAAGGGTTCACCTCTTCATCAGACTTGGATAACAATTACTTAAAATTGGATATTCTGCTGTGTTACATCCAGTGCTACTTTTTTTTTTCATTTGCTTCTTTTTGCTCTGGTTGTTTTATTGCCTGAGGCTATATTTTTTGCTTATCATTGATAAACTCACCCAGCTGGGCATCAACCCATATATCATCAGGTGGATTGCAAGCAAACTGTCTCACTGATAGAATTAATACAGTCAAAATAGGGGATTCCACCTCCTCCAGCAAACCCATAATCAGTTATGTTCCACAGGGATCAGTTCTGGGACCCCTACTGTTCATAATCTATTTCCAAAGTACAGGCTGAAACTAAAGGACTGTGGCTGGCAAAGTTTGCTGATGACTGCAAACTGGGAGCGATCATTGAAACTCCTAAAGATGTCAACATCCTCCAAGAAGGTCTTATGCAGGCTAATAAATGGGGCCAAAGTCATGCTCTTAAACTTAATGCAAAAAATGCATTATTATCATCCCCTTCAGCAAGGGCGATGTTTCTGAAAACTACCACATCAATAGCAATGCCCTAAACACACAGTCAGTGGTAAGAGATCTGGGCACACAGGTCGACAGCAACCTTAACTTCAATCACCATGCCTCCACAGTGGTAAGAAGGGCATTTTGTATTGCTCATCTCATAAGTAAGGCCATTGCCTTCAGAAAAAAAAGAGGTTATAATCCCCTGTACTCTTCCCTCATCAGGCTGATACTAGAGTACAATGCTCTCTTTGGTATAGTCCTTTCCAAACACCTGCAGCAACTGGAGAGACCACAATGGTTCCTTACAAGAAAAATTCAAGGTCTTCAAGATCTGTCTTATGCAGACAGACTGAAATCATTGTCATTTTACTCTGTGTCATACAGACTGTGCAGAGGCGACCTGTGCCTTGCATATACAGCAATCTCTGACCCTGCTTTAATGGAAATGCTACACATTCACAAGTCAACTGGCACATGGGTAAATCACTCAAAGGACCTTAACCTGGTGAGTGACATCAACAAAACTTGCTGGAAAGACAGAGTTGTCTCACAGAGGTTGCCCCACCTTTGGAACAAGCTTCCTATTCATGCTAACAAAGCCCCTCATTGGTCCTATTTAAGTCTAATTTGGACAACTGGATAGATAGCCAGAAATTCACCCTGGACGTTCCACTTTTGTCCCTCTTGGACAGGAGCAATAGGTGCTGATTTTAGTGTCTGCTTGAACCCCACACCCCTGGGAACATGGGTTGAACTTGGTTAGGATTGTAAGTACCCTGGGACCAATAGCCTAGTAACTTCCTATGATACTATGAACCTATATCAGCATAATTATCATATTTCTGTACTTGTCTCTGGCATTGTGCATTTGGATGGATTCAGTATTTCACATATCCATTTACCAGTGATGCCGTGAATGCCTCCTCAGATGTATGGGCTATGTGATAACACAAACATTAAGTATTGTAGCCGGACATATGAATATATTTTGCATGTCGATAATTATATTAGTAACTTGAATCATAAGGTGAGTTTATGGTACTTCATGGTATCAAATGAAAAGGTACATGATGCTGCAAAAGTTGTCACTGATGCCAGCTGTCTGCCTACTACCATTCAGCAGATATTCAAACTTGTTCAGCAGTAAAATATGTGCATTAACATGAATATCATATTTCTATACATATTGTTGGCATTACGCACTTTTCTGATTCGGCATTTCAAATGCTCAGTCACCAGAGAGGACATGAATGGCTTCTTATACCAATGATAATACAGAAATGATTAGTTTTTTTTCTGGAAACATTATGAGTCTATGGTATATCTTCATAATTACATTAATAACTTCAAACAGAGGATGTTTTCCATGGTATCAAAAGGACGCATCCACAATTCTTAAAACTTTGCACTGATAGCTGGTGTCTAACCAACACTGTGTGGCAGATATTTACATGTATTTGTCCATTAAATATTCAGGTATGCATATATTGATAATTATGCAAATATTTCACAAATGAAGTGCCATCTACAAATCTAGTTTGAAGGCAAGTAAAGATCACATCTGCCCCCACTCCAAAAAAGTCACATTTTTAGTTGGGTTCTGTCTATCACATTATGGTCACAAATGTATTAATAGTTGTTTGCATAATTATAATAAACAAATGCATATATTATCTAATTACTTGTTCAGTATAACATTATTATTATGTCTAGCTGACACATTGATTTCATCATAGTGAAGAGGAGTGTGTGCTGAATAACTTTCCTATTTTAAGTTTTTCTGTAACTTTTATCATTTTTGAGATATATGCATTTGTTTATAGATAAGATGAAAAAGTAGAAATCCCAGAATGTTATTTCAGGCAAAGGCTGTCCAATTAGCAACTCTTCAGGTGTCAGAAGGTGTGAAATTCCACTCAGGCCAGGTATGAAATCAAATCAAGCGACACGAGCTTAACAGAAGTACAACTGATTAAATAAAAGTCCAACACATTAATTAGTTGCATAAACAGTACTAAACAGAAACATATACATAAAAACAAGTGTGCAAATTGATGATTATAATTACAAAAATAAAATTAATTGAAATATCCAGATGAAGCATAGATTTAGAGATTAGTTTTAAGTAGGATAAAGGGGATAGCATATAGGAAAGGATGAGAATAATAGGGTCAGACTATTATTAATACTGTAAAGTTTTAAATATAAAAAGAAATATTAAAATATTGCTATTAATCTTGAAATATTAATGTTTATGTTAAGAACCAGATGCTTTTTCCTAGTTCTTACTCAAATTATATAACTTTCTTAATAGTTATGCAATATTAGTACACAGGGCTGTTTGATTCACTATCCATTCTGCTGGATTGATACATAATTGCACCTTTCTTCCTTTCTTTTTCTACGTTTTACTAAGAATAAGACAACAGATTTAACTATTTATCTTTTAATTTATTGGAAGATTATATGGATTTCCAGTTAACTTTATCAGCTTGTCATTTAAGGTTCAAGCTAGTCCAGTCCATGGGTTCTGTGGAAGCCAAAATGTCATTGTTTTCAATAAAGGAATAGTTTATTTAAGTGAATTAAAAATGTTAGGGCCATATTTAAAAACATACTCAGTCTTGCAGGGAAAATTAGATGTACTTTAATGTTTTTTTTTTCTATAATTCCTTAATACAAGGCAAAGCTTAATTCTTTCGATAACTTTAGTGGAGTAATCATTATCAGGTGTGAATGAGTTATTTCCTATTTTTGGGGAAAGGATTTATCCATGCAGATTTCAGAATAAAGTCCTCATTTCTGCTGAAGATAAATTTTAGTATAATGTATCTTGGGGGTTTCTTTTCTCTTAGAAGCTGTAGAGAAAGACATATGAGCTCTTTCAGTTGCAAGTGATAAAGCCTCATACAGACTAAGAGCTTTTGAGATCCAAGTAGTAAGGAAATGAACCACATTATTGCCTTCACTGGTTTCATGGATACCATACATTCTTATAGCAATAACCCACGCCTGGGTGTGGGTAATGCTGGATTTACCCACGGTTGGCGTGGGGACCAAACAAAGACAACCGTGAGTAAATCCAGCATTACCCACACCCAGAAGTGGGTTATTGCTATTATACAATGACATTATTTAAGAAAAGAAATAATCACTTTTCTTAAATAATGGCATTGTATAATGCCTCTTTGCTGCCCTTCTGCAGCTGTCTGGTGTTCCGCGGCAGTTCTGATGTACTGCGCATGCCTACGCAGTACATCACAGCTGTGGGCAAAAGCAACGGAGAACGCAAGATCTCCGTTGCTTTATCTCGCTATGTTAAATGGGTTTAACATAGCGAGACAGCTTTAAAATAAGCAATGGAGATCTCCGTTGCTTATTTTAAAGCTGTCTCGCTATGTTAAACTCATTTAACATAGCGAGACAGGTTAAAAGCAACAGAGATCGCAAGATCTCCGTTGCTTTTTACACACTGTGTCGCTATGTTAAAGGAGTTTAACATAGCGAGACAGCTTTAAAAAAAGCAACAGAGATCTGCGTTGCTTTTTTTAAACCTGTGTCGCTATGTTAAACTCTTTTACATAGCGAGACAGTGTTTTATACTAACGGAAAAAGTCCGGGTGACCGGACCTTTTTCCGTTAGTATATTGAGGGATTTACAACGGGCACGCTGGTTGGGCTGGCCAATCAGCGTGCACGTTTTAGAGGAGGCATTGTATAATTTTTTTTTCTCTATTTTCAAGATCACCAACATTCTGTAGCAATCAGGTACTTTGCTGAAAAAGAAATTCAGTTTGTGACTTCTCTTGTTTGATTCTTCCATCACTGTCATTAAGGGCTTCTTCCACATCTGCTTTTCTATATATTTTGCTGCTGTTCTGATGCTTAACCATGTCCTTGAAAACATGTATTGGTTTGTTATTATCTTCTTTGATAGATTCTTATTATCCAGTTACAGTTTGTCCATTTTAATGGAGATTTCTTGAATATTTAATATCAGTGCTTGGCGTTCCCTCCTCATATTGTTTTCTTGAGTTAGCTGTATAAGCAGTGTTGGTTGTTTTGAATTGACAAGAAAGAAAGGTAAACAAGAATCCTCACTTGCAGAAAGCTTCCTTCTAGGTTGAGTATTCTCAGATAAATGAATGTTAGGATCCTTGAAGTTAAAACATCTCATCAAAATGACATGTATACTGGAGAGCTTTCTTTTAGAGCAGCTAGCAGTCCATCATCTTGGCCTTGTATCCTCAGAATTCATTAATTTCTTATGAAACAGAGGAGGGAAAAATAACAGCAGCTGGAAACTTAAATATATCAGACATAGACGGGAATAATACTGGTTTAGCAACATTAGTAAGGACATTATATACAAAGTATTTTCAGGAACAAAAATGCTGCAGATTTTAAACAAACCTACCAGTAAGTGGGTCATAGGGGATATTGTTTGTGTGTCCAAGCAAATGACTGTTAGTTCATGTCAAGTTTTACCACCATTGATGTGCAATGATCATGGGATTACAAAGGTTAAATTATTGCTAGATAAAGGGCCGCAGTGGTGCAGCAGTTAGCATTGTTGCCTCACAGCAAGAGGTTTTCCAGTTCGATTCTCAGCTGGAGTGCCTTCTGTGCAGAGTCTGCATGTCCTCCCTGTGGTTGAGTGAACTTAAAAGCATGCAGGTAGATGTGTGGGTGTGCCTTCTTTGAAAGTTGGGCACTGAGTTGACAACTCAACACCATAAAAATTCACTGCCAATCATTAACAGACCAGAGTTCTGCTGTGGCGACCCCTAACTGGGAAGAGCCAAAAGACAGTTTATTTCTGCAAATCTGAAATCTAAACCAATGCACAGAAGAAGAATAACAGACTGTATGGAAACAAAACAGTCACTATGCCAAACTAATTGGAGTGATGCATTCACTGGAAAAGCTGAAGAAGTAATGTGGAAAGTTTTGAAAGTGAAATTAAATGCAAAAAAAAATGTTTAACATCAGGATCTATGTATACAAGTTCAGAAGAATATATTTACATAACAATAAGATACTTAAAATGACAGATAGAAATATAAGAAACAAAAACAAGGCCAAACTATAACTTTGAAAACTGGATTCAAAAAATCGACAGAAAAATTAAACTAAAGCTCTGGAAAAAATGAAGAAAATGTATATAAAGATTTTGAGAAAATCAATAAATTGTGTGTGGATTCTAAAATTTATTCACAAACATAACAGATTATAGATATATTCACAAACTTTTATGCAAAACAGTTTGGCTTCACAAAGGGTGTGTTAAATTGTGCTAGTAACATCCAGGTAACTTCAGATACTGAAATTAAATTAAAATGTATCAAAAAGATCAAAAAAGATCCATGCAAACTGGACCCAAAAAAAGTGCAGGGAGGAGATAGAATTAGTTATAGGTTCATAGATTAGTACTAAGCTAACTGCCCTTGCAAGCCATTTTAAGCCTAGCCAATTGTCCCTTGTGAGACTCAAACCCTGCACCTTGTGATTGCAAGGCAAACACCTTAACTATTAGGCCACCCTCCCAACCTTAATTGTCTGAGAACACTTTAGGGTGAACTTACTGTACCATTATATAAGTTATTTACTAGGTCATTTAGGTCTCTGGACATTTTTTAAGATTGGGAACAAGCACTTGTTAAAGCCATAGTTAAGGAAAAGGGGACAAACCCAGAGTAATGCAGACCCATAAGTTTACTGTTTTATTGTATAAAAATAATTGAAAAGGTTAATTTGGATAACTTGTTGCCAGAATTGGAAATAGTGGGACTTGAAAACATATATCAGCATGCATATTTTTAGATAGATCTATAAACCACCTGTAACATGATACTCTGTAATGATATAATAACCATTATAAATTAAATAATGTGCTGTGATGTGATGTATATAGACTTTACTTTAGCTTTTGATATGGTCATACAGAAAACACTGACAATAATTTAGAACTAGCTATTGATGTATCCTTGATAAGTTGGATAGTTGCATGATTTAGAAATAGGACATGGTAAACATCAAATAGCAATTGGACAGGTGATGTTCTAAGTTACTGCCATGGTATCCCACAGTGTCCTAGGCACATTGATGTTTTGGGCTTATCTTTCTGGCTTTGACTTCTTCTGATCATATCAACCAGTTCATTAATGATAGTTATAAAACTATCGGTTGTATAAAAAGACTTATAAAGTCTAGGAAGTAGGAAATTATGGAATCATTGTTTATAAGTTGCATTAGACACAAACTAGAATATGGACTGATAATAATAAGGAAACCTTATAAGAAATCAAGCATGAGTAAATTGGAAAGAGTACAGTGGAAGAATTCCAAGAGCATGCATGGATGGGAGTATTTAAATTAAGAAATATAATAATATCAGAATTTTACAGTTTCTCATATAGATATTTAAGAGAAGACCTTATTCAGGTATATAGGGCATTTAGAGACAACTACCTCTGTGAATGTTTGGGGTTATCAAAGAGTAGTAGATTATCATCACACAATCTATGTAGAAAATTATATAGGAATGAGAGATATACTAATTGCTTCTCTGAGAGACTACCAGATGCATGAAATAGACTAACAAATAATATTAAATCAAGCACTTCTTTAGATATTTTAAGAACAACTTGAGCATTCCTACCACAGGGTTAGACCAGCTTCAGGGGATGGATGCCACCCACCAAGGCAGAAGAAAATAAGTAGTCCCCCAAAACTGACAGGCCAAAAAAGAGGCACAGAAATGACAGAGTAGACGGTTGAGGATAAGGAAAAACATAATGCATTTTTACTATTAAGCAAAAAAAAAACAGAATTTCCAGACAGAGGATATTTAACACTAAATTCGAGGAAAGAAAAGTATGTCTATGAAAAAAACACCAAACGTTACATTCAAAAAATGTGCTCCTTAATAGAATACATCAGTAAAAACATTATATAGACAAAGAAACATTGGGTGGCCTGGAAAAAAAGCAACAGGGGAAGTGTGAAAGGGTAAGGATAAATACCAGTGCTTTTTGAAAGGTATTAAAAAGAAACATGGATATGGGAAAGAAAAGAAAAGGTTTGATGTGGTGCTTTATATGCACAAATGAGCAATCCAAGCTAATTCATCTAAAAAGTGCAGCTCCAATGATATTTGAAGAAGTACAGTCAGAGGTACCCAAATATGGAAAATTACACAATACAAAAAAAAATAAGATCACAAAGGGAGAATATAGAAAAGAGGATTATTTGGCAGTAAAAGTTAAACAAATAGAAAATGAAGTGATGGACTATCTGCAAAGTGAAGTGTTTAGTATGGAGACTGTAACACAGACAGTGTAGCAACATGATTGCATAATGGGGCCCCTGATTAGGAAGTGACAGGCAAAGTGGGAGGTATATGAAGATTTGCCACATGGTGATGCTCTGGAACCATCTGAAGGAGACTTATATGAAAGTTAAGTTGAGGTTTCACAGCAAAGGAAGGAGCAGGAAACAATGGTAACTCTGATATGGATACTGCTGCAGTGTATTTGACCAATGGGTCTCCATAGGAAGCAGTAGCAGCAGATAAAGCAGGATGCATCCCAAGAGGACTTATCACAGAAAAATGTTCTGTAGATATTTGCAGAATACTTACAGGAAACAGAAAGTGATGAGGATGCTCTTAGTCCAGAAGAAAATGATTAAATGATTTAATAGAGATGGATGAACATTTTTAGATAGATGAAAGAAACAGAGCACAGAAAGTAAATAAGATCCAGAATATTCAAAAACAGATGAACTCAGATGCCAAGAATATCGAGACATTAATGTGATATTACAGTTAATTATGATATATTACTGTACAGCCAGAATCATAATAGATAAAGTATTACCAGGAAAAATATAGAGTAACAAAGGAAAGGAACACATAGATTTCCAACATGGGAACATTAAATAGAGAAAACTCTAAAGCAACTAGGACAGGAAATATCAGTGTTAGAAGAATATAGAAAAGGGAAGAAATAATCAAAATACATAGACTGACATGGTAAAAGCAATGCACAGTATCAAAACAGATCTGCATTTAGCATGCACTATTTTAAATAATACATTAAAAATATCAGCAGAAGCAGAACAGTTTAGCAGATATGCAGACAAATATAAAAGCAAAAAGTACAAAATAAGCAATTTGTTACTTACTTAAAAAGCTTTTGTAGAGAAATGTGAAACAAAGCAAAAGGAATTGAGACACCACCAAAAAAATAAGTAGGTACGTTTTAGAGAAGTATTTATAAAGATTCAGTTGAACGTAACAAGGATGCTGAATGGACAGATGAATTAAAAAAAGAGTAAGGAGTTCTAGTGTTGAAGATATGAATTGTGATGAAGTAATAGCCAGAGGAATTGAAACAAGATAAAGAAAAGCTCTTAAATGAAAAATATTGGCTCCAGATGCAACACGTAATGTCTGATTAAAGCTATTAGCATCTTTACAGAAAGATTTAACCCTGAGCAAGAATTACTTATAGGCACATCCTGAAAAGACATCCAACCTGGTTAACAACAGGAAAAATGATACTCCTCCCAAAAAGTCAAACCTGCAAGCCATCCTAAGAACTATAGATCAATAACCTGCCATTGGACAGTAAAAAAGTTAGATACTGGAATTTATGCAGAATGTGTATAGTCATGTATAAAAATAAATTATGGCACTAGAATGAAAAGATAATAAAGTCATATAAAACAAAGGATTATTAGCTGATAAGTACAACCACAATAGAGAGATGTAAAAAGGAAAATAATCTAAGTATGTCATGGATAGATTACAAAATAGCATTTGACAGAATCCCACTTTCATGAATAAAGTAATGCTTATAGACTTATAAGGTATACCCTACATTTATCTATTATGTTATAGTGACTAAAAAACAGTGGAAAACCCACTTTACAGCTAAGTCACGACAAAGGGAAAATTATTCTGGTTATAAAAATCCAAAATAGATATTCCATGTGATTCCTTCTCAGCACTGGTATCTTGTCTATCCTTTAATCGATTATTCTGTATACATAACAGATAAGGCTAAGGTTACAGTTTGGCTCCTAGAAGCCAACCTTGTTTAAAGATTAGATTTCTCATCTACTCTTTGTGAATGACTTAGTATAGTTCTTCAAATGAGTAGTTGAAAGCTCAACTGCTAATGGTTAAGACTTTTTTAGATGATATAAGAATGACATTTAGTCTTGATAAATGTAAAAAAGTAACATTTAAAAAGGAAAGCTGCATCACCAATTAAATATTAACTTGGGAAAGGAATGTGATATAAAAGATCTTGAGTAGGAGGGAGTCTACAAATATGTGTGAAATGAAGGGTCAGCTATAAAATGTGAACAATGAGAATAAAGCTCAGTAAGGAATACTTCAGCAGAGTAAAACTAGTATTGAAAACTGCCTTGACATCTAGGAATACATTTCAGGCTTTAAATCAATTTGCTATCCATGTGATTGATTGGCCCA
Organism: Protopterus annectens; assembly: GCF_019279795.1. Taxonomy (NCBI): domain Eukaryota; kingdom Metazoa; phylum Chordata; order Ceratodontiformes; family Protopteridae; genus Protopterus; species Protopterus annectens. Next base: position 205,427,020 of record NC_056730.1, read on the forward strand.
AAAAATTGTTTAAAACATTATTAGACCAATTAGACATAAAAATAAGAAAAGTGTTTTATGCGTATTACATGATATATATAAAAATCAATGTATACCAATGTGATGACCCACCACTGGCCCAGTAATCAAGGAGCCGCAGTCTTCACCACTAGCACCAGAGGGGGACATACATTGGGAGGATGACAAGTACACACACAGTATTTCCAGATGCAGCTCTTTGCATCAAGTGCAATTTTCTTTAAGAGCAAATAGAGACCACAGTCAGTCCAGGGCTGGTTTCTGCCTCTTTCTCCAGATCCCTAATAAGACTCCCCACTGGCACAGCTATAGAGTTGAGAACTCAGCTAAGTGGCCAAGCCGCAGCTCCAACACCCCCTTTGTCCAACCAGTGTTTCGTGTCCCTGCCCAAGTAGCTGACACACACATTCTTTGAGGTTTGATTTACACACACACACACACACACACACACACACACACACACACACACACACACACACACCTGGAAAAGGCTGGCACAGGTTTACTAGATATTCTCCCTTCTGCCCAGACTATAATGTAGTTATTACTGCCACCAGCCAACTCTTTATCAGCTACTTTAAAGCCCTTAACAAAGGGTGTCCAATCTTACTGTGTTATGTTACTATCAATGCAAATGGTAGTTTGACCAAGAGCAAGGCTATTAGGAGTAGCCCATACAGTGTCACCAAATAAATGTGCAAGTACTCTCAGAATACAAATATGTCTTTACATAGATCAGTCACAATGGAAGGTTTAAATATGTTTAATAGTAAGTAATAAAAGAACAAGAAAATACTCAGCATATACTTACATTTACATCAGGGTTCAAAATCACAGGAAATATTTAAAACAACATTGCATGACAGTTTCAAATAAAGAAAAACACCTAAACTATGCTTCACTATATTCCTGATTGAATCTAAGAGTATTATACTGTTCCCTAGATTGACTTACTCATAGCAAGGCAGATATTTGATGAATGGATATTGCAAGGTCAAAGACAAAATAGAGAATGCTCAGTCTGTCTCAGAGAGTTCTTAAATTAATATCTCAAATATTACTGCTAGGATAGCTTGCAGGATGACATCAATCATGTCATCTGACTCTATCCCAGGGGAAAAACAACCATTGATGCAGACGCTAGCATTAAGGATCTACCTGAGAAAATACATAAACAAGGGCTTTTCTTAGATCTGAGGCAGATACTGGAAGTCATAAAACAATAAACATTTCCAAGACAATACAAACACACTTCTAGTTCTAGACATTGTGTCTGTTACTGCACCGAAACAGAAAGGTAACATCCTTTTATTGTGTGCCCATAAAGTAATTTAATTTCAGCTATTTTTCTGAAGTTAACCTATTGTGTTTCAGTTTCCATTGTTAAAATATATACATCTAAACATTTACAATAGTGCAGGTACATTACTGTTCTATTCCAAAAGGACATGCTGTGGTTACATTTTAGCTCAGTACTTTACAAAGTATCTCTTCAGCACACATATCTGTACAAACTATCTTGTATGACATACAGTTCTAATACATTTATAACATAATCATATGAATCATGTTGATATTCACAAAGAACAAAGAATCTGGAAACACACCGTTGCACCACAAAATGACTTTAATACAGGCAAAAAATAAAAAAAAGCAAAGCTTTAAATACAAGCCACTGGATTCACGAAAGCTTGCATGGAGTGCAAGAAGAGTGTAGGAGCTCACTCCGGCAATATGTCTGCCGTGCAATCCAGGAACAGCTGGCAGGGGCGTGCACGAGAGCTGCTAAAGCTACTCTTGCACGGACAGCATCATGGTATGCAAATTACTTCATTTGCTGGTGAAAGCCATGCAAATGAGGTAAATTTGCGATCCAGGAAACACTAACCTGTCCATGGAAGATTAGTGTTAGCTGCAGAAATGTACTCCGTTGGTAACGGAGTACATTTCTGCAAATAGCTAAACGGAGCTATGACAGCTTCAAATAAAGGATGCATACAGTTGAGGAAGCATGCCAATGGCCAAATATAACGCCATTGGCATTTTAAAATGTTTAAAAATATAAAAATTTTACTTTTATTTCCCCAGTCTACGATGTTTAAGCATAGCACAGCACCGCGCAAATGTGCGGTGCTTATAAAAACAAGAAAATAATTAAAAAAAAGCCAAACATAAGCATTTTCACTAAAAAACTTATTCTGCCATGCAGGTGAATGGCAGGCTGAAGACAACATTGCTACTGACTAGTGGTTACTAAGGGGGGAAACTCAGTGTGAGAGATGTAACCATGCATTACTAGGCAATCTTATGCAAATGAGGATATGGTTAGTGAATCTCAATTTTCCCCAGCATGTGAGGCATGTCTCAAGAGTGTAAGATTAGGAGTAGGAGAGTAGAAGACTACAATATAGGTGACATCATGAGGGGGTGTGTGTCAGACAGGCTGTAAGCTAATTGGAGCACAGCGGCTCATGTTTGCCCTGAGTTGCTCAGGATTGCAAGGAGGTGTGCCTACAGTTGTCCTATTTGAAAACTTCAAACCCAAGGTGCACACTGTTAAAAGATAGGAAACTCCTTGCAAACATGCACAAAGCATGTGCGCTTGTGTGCGCATGTGTGTGCATGTGTACGTGTTTGCAGTTGTTTGCGTGGCGCTTCCCCTGGGTGGAAACAGAAAGGCACAGGAAGGAAAAGAAGTAGTAGGAAGTTAACCAAGGAGAACTAGCAGAGCTGCCAGGTGAAATATATCAGAATCAGCCAATTACACAAGCAGCAGACTAGCCCAGTCCAGCCCAGCACTTTAAACTCTGCAAACACCATTCCCCCTGTTTTTTTCTCAAGAAATCTGCAACACTGCAGTATACAAAGAGGGAAAGCTTAAAAATCTTAAGTCAGACAAAATGTTAGGGGCAGCTCTTGTTATCATAAACCAACAAGTGCAAGGTGCTGAGGGTGTTGATGTTGTGAATGCTGCTGAGCAACCCACAGTGAGGAGACGGAAAAGAGTGTACAGACCCAGGGTAACCTACCAGGGGCTACATGAGCTGGAGATAGTGGAGCGCTATAGGGTGGATAGAGACCACCTACAGCAAATTGCTGAGCTGTGCCAGCCATGCCTCACACACAGAACCAACAGTGGGGAGCCCATCACAGTGGATACCAATGTATGTGTTGGCCTAAGAATTCTAGCTACAGGTACCTTCCAAAGAACAACTGGTGATATGATGTGGATTTCACAGGCATCACCATCCAGGGTACTCCACCAGTTCCTGGATGCCATGTCAGCACATGTCAGTGACCGTGTATATTTCCCCAATTCCCGTGAGGCATTGGCCAGCAATATGCATCTTTTCCACCAAATAGCAGAATACCCTGAGGTAGTGGGTGCAATAGACTGCACGCACATATGCATCAAAGCACCACCCGGTGAGCGGGGTAGGGTCTATATCAACTGCAAGGGCTTCCCCTCCATCAACTACCAGATTGTGTGCGATGCCCAGGGCATAATAATGAATGTGTATGCTGGCTGCCCTGGAAGCTATCACGATTCCCACATCTGGCATCTGATGCAGCTGTACCAGATATTTGCCAATGCGGACATCCCTGAGGGTCACCTAGTGGGGGATGCTGGATACACACTGGAGCCATGGCTGATGACACCCATCAGAAATGCACACACACCTGAACAAGATCTCCATAATGAGGCATACGCACAAAGAAGAAATATAATTGAGCATGTGTTTGGGATGCTCAAGTCATGGTTCCAGTGCCTAAACACATCTGGTGGAGCCTTGCAGTACTCACCAACTACATGTACCGAAATTGTTATGGTATGTGCCATGCTACACAATATGATCCTGCGAAAACAGCTCCAGCAGGAACAGCATGGGGCAGGGCCAAACAGCCCCCCACCATTGCCAAGGCCTGCACAGGCACAGAGTGACTCGGAGGAGGAACAACCTGAGCCTGCCCCAGTAGGCAGAAGGAGGTGTGCCCTGTATGACCTGGCCTTGGCAAAGACGCAAAGCATAGCACATACACTGACTCAGTATTAACCCTGGAAATGACACCTCTCTCTGACTCACACATACAGTAAAAGGGATGCCTAACTTGACACTACCTGTTTTCAAACATGTATAGGGAGTGTACTATGTGCATCTGACATAGGCAGCCCTGCAGCACCACCTGAGGCATGAGTGCCCTATTTTAAGCAATATAAAGCACTGCAAAGCACATTTTACCAGTATTGAGCACATTTGAATACAATTGCATGTAGCTGCGCATCATGCTAACCAGCACAACGTCGGGCAAAGTCGGGCAAAGTCGGGTAAACACGCTCACACCTACTTTACTGTTCCTTAACCAGTCAGGTCTGCTCAGCAGGAAAATAAAAAGCAGTGACAGGGCTCAAACTCAGGATACTGTACACTATAGTCACAGTACTGAACCACTAAGCCATGACAGCATTTCATGGGCACAGACACAACTTAAGTCACTCACACATACCAGTTGGGGGGGGTCACATACCTAACAGTCACAGCCAGCAGGACAATTGTAGACAAACGCCAACACAAACAAATGCTGTGTCATGGCCTCTGAAGAGACATATGGGTAACCTGCCCCCAGGCCTATGCAGACAGATAACAGCAGGCCAGGCAGTGTGATGTGGGTTGGGTAGGCTATGAAGTCACAAACTAATATGCATGTAATTGGAAGCTAAGGTCTGTAGTACGGTGGTATGCCTCAAGCCAGTATGATAGGCAACAGTACAGACTGAAATGGAGTACCTGACATAGCAGTGCAGGCCTAGCAAATGTGTATAAGTGTCAGGTGTACCTCTCATCCTATGTACACCAACAGAAACAATCAGGTGTGCCCCCCCGGGTAGAAATGTACAAATAATAGCTGTCCTCCCTGCATGTAGAAATGTTGATAAGTCTATGCAAATTGACTCATGGAAGGCCTGCAGGCACAGTGTGCTTCCTGTTGATGTACAACACAAAGGTGAGCCCTGAAGTAAAAACCAACTTGATTTTTCACACATATAGTATATATGCCCATAGTGGGCAAGCTCACACACTTAAAAAATTTAGCAGATTTCAGTCAGCAACATACTGAAAGGTCATACTGGGCATGCTCACACACTTAGGCCATGTCTAGGTACATCAATGGGCCACGCATATCTGGCAGTTGCAGTTCTTACTCCAGACACATGTCACTATTCACCAATCCTGCCTTGCGCACACAGTGATATGAAAACATATCCATATAATATATTGGACGCCTGTCATAATCAAACTATGTAATACAAGTACTTAAGTTGTTCAATGAAAGTTAAAATACAAAGAAGATCAATAAATCTCCGATCAGTATCATCAAGAAACAATGAGCACTCCTAACATTATCCAAGCCAAGCTCTGCCAAAAATATTGCCAAAGATTCCATAGAGAACCATGAAGCTTTCTTTAGCTATGTCATAAATATCAATGTAAACTCATATATGTTCTGAGTTAGTGCAAAGTGTAAACGAATGCATGTACATAAATGACATTGCCAACATCTTGTCAGACAGGTTCATACATATTTACCCCCTTCTCACTGACAAAAGGATCCACTACCGTACCTGGAGACTGTGAAAACCCAGAAATCACATATACAATGGTTCAACAGCTCTATCCAAACCTAAAAACATGGCGTCTATGGGATGACTTGATGTCCCTAGCTGTGTCATATGTGAACTCCAAAACAAACAGACCCTGAACCTGAACAGTCTGTTGAGACTCACCCTCTGTACAGGATATGAAACTGTTGAATGGGTTACAGCAACATTTGGTACACTCCACAAGTGTTGATGCACAACAGACCATGGGAACTATTGTCTTATAAGCCTAATAAGCCTGATTTGTAAGGCCATGGAGTCCATCATTATGGAACTCATAAACAGAGCTATTGGGAGCATACAAACACCCAACCCTACTCATTTTGGTTTGGTCAGGGGCAGATCATGGTCCCTAAACCTGCTAGACAGTTTGCAAGGCAGTTACCCAGGACATACATCAATGAAATGAGCTCCACGCAGCCTACATAGACCTTGAAAAGCCCTTTTCCAACATCCCACACACATGTCATATCCACAAAATCAACAACCCGTGCATAAACACGTATGTCATCTGATGGATTGCCAAATGCGGAACTGATAGATCCCACAAGGTATGAATTCTGGTCTCCCTGTTGGACTGTAAGCTGGTGACACCTGCTGTCCCCCATGGCTCAGTCCTGGGACCTCTCCTGTCTGGTGTATACGATTCAGAAGTACAGTCAAACACACGAGGGCTATGGTTATCAAAGTTTGTGAATGACTGCAAAAAGGTTGTCATAATCGATGTCTGGGACAACAGAGACATCCTTAAAAAGGGTCTCAGTCAGGCAGATGTGGTGTCAAAATTATGGCCTCGAGCTACAGTCATACAAATCCCACATAGGTGCCAACACCCTAAATATGGAGGTAATAATAAGGGATCTATAGACACATATGGATAGTCATCTCTACTTTCAGAAACACATTCACAAAGTGGTTAGAAAATCATGCTATGTGTTCCCACAAATTGCCAAAGTATTTGCATGTAGGTCAAAGGAGGTTCCCTCTACTCATCAGTCATCAGACCCATTAGAGAGTACCACAACACACTTGTGATGAATCTAATGAGGCACATTCAGCAGCTGGAAAGACCACTGAAGTACCTCAACAAGAGGATTACTGGCCTCAAACAGTTGCCCTATGCAACAAGACTGAAGTAATTCAATCTGTACTCTGTTGCATACCGTCTACTCAGGCGATCTCTGGCCAACAGACAGGTCCATGTCCAATGCAGAGCTGATGTACATGCTCTATCTAAGTATACCCAAGCTCACTGTGCCACATTCTCTAGGGATATATTCATCACAACAATAAATAGAACATGTTGGAGGGATACATTACTAACTCACAGACTTCCCTTGCTTTGGAACAGGCTCCCAGCCTACATTAAGATGAGTCCCTCACTGACACTCTTCTAGAGGAGCCTTGATGAGTGTATGTGAAACTGAACTGTCACACCATGGATCACTTCATCAGCTCTACTACACAGAGACATAGGGAACTAACCCCAGGTGTGGTGATAGCTGCACACTCTGGCCATACTAATATATGCCTTCAGGCAGATAGCCTATAACATACCTATGTAGCTATATATGTAGGGGGAACACAGTATAATAAGCCAAAGATGGATGGGCAGAGATGTGTGTAAGAGGGTGACCATGACAGGAAGCCATCCAGGACTGTCCCACCGAGCACACATCCCAATGGCACAAAAGACATGAGGTGCACATCTCACCCACTGTATGTAATAGCCACCAGTATCTGTAAGCATTACAGTGTATGTGGTGCATGTGCCTGCTGTACAACATGACCGCACAATGAAGTACACATCTACTATCTGTAGACATGTACCTGTCACATAGGTTCATAGGTATGTAGTAGACTATATTCATGAAGGCATATATTAGCCTAGGCAAGTTGTGCAGCTTTCACCACCCCACTGATTAGTCGCCTAAGCCCTAGTTCTAATAGTTAATACCCTAAGCCCCTTTCTAGTGGGGCTGCTGATGTGATCCCTGGTGTGAATTGTCTGTTTCCCATCCACTCATCAAGGTTCCTATTGAAGAGTGTTAGTGAGGGGCTCCGTCTGATGTACATTGGGACTCTTTTCCACAGTAAGGCAAGTCTCTGGGATGGTGCTCTATCCCCCCAGCATGTTGTATTCATTGTTGTGATGAGGTTCATATCCCTGGAGTATGTAGTGTGACTCAATTTTGTTTTCCTTAGATGGAGCATGTTCAACAGTTATGTGTTGGACATGACTCTGTATGTTAGGCAGAGTTTGCCTCTGAGTAGGCAGTATGCAACAGAGAACAGATTTAGTTTTTCCAGTTGTGTTGCATAACACAACTGTTTGAGGCCAGTAATCCTCTTGGTGAGGTACCTCTGTGGTCTCTCCAGCTGCTGAATATGCCTAGTCGAGTACATCCAAAATGGTGCATTATACTCAATGATGGGTCTGATGACTTAAGAGTAGAGGGCCACCACTACCTCTTTTGATCCTGATGCAAACCCTTTGTTGATTAGGTGGGCCACATAGGATTTCCTAATCACTTTGGCAACATGGTTGTCAATGGAAACATGACTATCTACTTGTGTCCCCAGATCCATTATTACCTTATCAATTTTTAGGGGGTAACACCTATGTGGTAGTTTATGGGTACTTTGATTTTCCCAAAGGGGGATTACTATGCATTCTTTCACATTGAGCTTGAGGCCATGATTCTGACACCACACATCTGTTTCATCGAGTCCCTTCTGGAGAATATTTGTGTCATCCGGGGAATCTATTATAGCAAACACTTTACAGTTCCCAGCAAACTTAGTCAACCACAACCCTCCTGTGTTGGTATGTACTTCTGAGAAGTCTATACCAAACAGGAGAGGCCCTAGGCCTGAACTCTCCATGACACCAGTTGTTACAGGTTTAGAATCTGACATGTAGCCAGCAACTCTTAATTTGTGGGATCTATCTGTGAGCCAGTTTGCAATCCATCTTGTGATGTATGCCCAGATTGGTGAGTTTGTCTATGATACCTGACTGGGGAATGGTGTCAAAGGCCTTAGCGAGGTATAGGTAGGCTGTGTGGAGCTCCTTTCAATCATCTGTAGCCAGGGTAACTGTCTCAAAGAAATCCATCCAGTTCAGGAGGCATGATCTGCATTTGACAAAGCCAGACTGGGTGTGCTCAACTGTGTGAAGGTTTCCAATATCTTTATTGTTGACTTTTATTATAATTGGCTCCATTGCCTTGCAGATCAGACTAGTCAGGCTCATAGAGCGGGAATGCCAAGAGTTTGTTGTGGCCCCACCCCTGTGGAGTGGGAAGAACATTGCTGTACAACATTCTATGGGTACATATCCTGTAGAGAGCATGTAGAGAGTGGTGTGCGTATCCATGATGAATATGGATACATCCCCGCCCCATGTGCTATGATCCAGGTTCTGGTGATGGAAGGTATGGAATGAGTAGTATCCTGGTAGTGCTGGTGTGCTCTCTGGAGCCTTGAACTAGGTTTTTGTTACTGCACAGATAATAATATTCTCCATACTGAGAAGTGCCTGGAGTGTGTGCATTTGGAGGCTGAGACTTCTGGGAATGAGTAGCATTTAGCTCACTTTGTGGTTATTTGTGTTGGTTACAGGGTTGGGTTTGTCCTGAGTGACTGGTGTTCCACACCTGAAGTCAACGCCTCATTGGTCCGATCCAACCATAAGCTAATTACCCTAGATATCCACATTCTGCCCCCAACCCCCATTAAGGAAACCATGGTAAAAAATTTCTCCAAAGCCAACTTCATGCTTCTTAAGACAGAGGTGGTGAACTTCATGACACATATGCAGATGGACAATACAGTTACGACTACTGAATCCTACACAACTGAACTTTATAAGAACTTACATGACTGCGTGGATTGTGCTATCCCTAACAGAATCAAGACGCTATCCTCCAAAAAAGGAAGCCAATCTGGTGGTCCGTTGCCATAGACAAACTGTACAACAGAAGGAAGAAACTGCTGCAAAAGAGAGTAAAATCCCTTGAGTGTAGGAGCTCCCTGGTCAGCCTCAGTAAGAAGCTGCGATCCCTGATAAAATCCTCCAAAGCTAGTTACGAAAACAAAATCGCCACTGATTCTAAAGACAACCACAAAGCATTCTATAGCTATGTCAAGAATCTCAATGGCAACACTCAGATCTGCTCTGAGTTACAGCACAATGCCACTAAATATACAGACCCAACTGATATTGCCAATATCTTGGCAGATATGTTCAGTGCTAACTTTATGCCCCTCTCACCCATTAAAGAGCCCATCTCTATACTGGAAGAATGTAAGGTTCCTGTAATCATGGCTGCACAGGTAAAAACCACACTCGCCAAAGCCAGGAACACAGCATCCATGGGACCAGACAACATCCCAGGCTGCGTTCTACATGAACTATAGAATGAACTGGCACCCCATCTAAGTACCATGTTCAATCATACCCTCACCTCAGGCTTTGTGCCTGCTGAATGACGCACAGTAACAGTTATCCCTCTCCACAAGAGTGGAGCCACCACGGACCTCAGGAACTACCATCCCATTAGCCTGATGAGCCTGGTCTGCAAGGCCATGGAACGTATCATGGAACATATAAACAAAGATATTGATAATCTCCAAACTCTGGACCCCAGCCAGTTCGGGTTTGTAAAAGGCAGATCATGTCGCCTAAACCTGATAGACTTCTTTGAAGCAGTCACCAAAGCTGTAGACAAGGGTAAGGTGGTTCACACAGCCTATCTAGAGCTTGCCAAGGCTTTTGACACCATCCACCACTCTGGAATTATAGATAAACTCACTAAACTAGGTACAAATCCCTGTGTCACAAGATGGGTTGCCAACTGGCTCACTGACAGAACCCACACTGTGAAAGTAGCAGACTCCAAATCTGACTTCAGACCAGTGACAAGTGGAGCACCACAGGGTTCAGTCCTGGGTCCTCTCCTGTTTGGTATCTACTTCTCTGAAGTACAGGTTAACACAGAAGGTCTTTGGCTAACGAAGTTTGCAGATGACTGAAAACTAGGAGCCATAATCGAAACTCCTAACGATGTGGACATCCTACAAAAGGGCCTCACTGAGACAGATGCCTGGTGTCAAAGCCATGGCCTCAAGCTCAATGCCAAAAAGTGCATTGTCATCCCCTTTGGTAAAAACTCTGTACCCAGGAACTACAACATTGGTAGTAGTATACTTAACACCGAAAGTGTGATAAGAGACCTTGGGACACAGATGGACAGTTGATAATCACATCACTACAGTAGTCAGGAAATCCTTCTATGTGGCACACCTCATCACAAAAGGTTTCTCATCAAGAAAAAAGAGGTAATTGTTCCCCTCTGCTCAACACTCATTAGACCCATTATAGAGTACAACGCCACTTTTGGTATGTACCTCACAAGACATATACAACAACTGGAAAGGCCGTAGAAATATCTCACAAAGAGGATTACCGGCCTCAAACAAATGCCCTACACAGACTGTCTCAAAAAACTCCAGCTTTACTCCATCATATATTGCCTACTCAGAGGTGATCTCTGCCTAACATACAAAGCTATGTCAAACCCAGAGCTGTTGGACATGCTCCACTTAAAGAAATCCCAATCTCTCCGAGCTACATGCTCTAGGGACCTAAACCTTGTCACCACAATAGACAGAACATGCCGGAGGGATAGATTCCTGTCCCAGGGACTTTCCATACTCCGGAATACACTACCTATATATATCAAACAAAGCTCCTCATTAGCACTCTTCAAGAAAAATCTTGATGATTGGAATGGAAATAGGAAATTCACCCCGGGGATCACTTCTGTGGCTCTGCTCGACTGTGGCACAAGAAAATAATTTTCTTGGGTGGCAAAAGCCAGGGTACCTTTTTAGGCTGGGCTTGTATAGTTCCCAGGGCCGATAGCCCAGTACCTACCTATGAACCTATGAACCTATGAACCTATGAACCTTGCCTAAAAAGGGTGATATGGGGACAGCAAGAGCCTTGGGCAGTATTCAGAAGCATAGGTGTGACAGGTTTAAACAATATCTAGTGAAGCAATGAGGCATGTCTATCATGTCATCCCAGGCAGACAGAGACTGGATACCCTTTGAATGACACCAGAAGCTCACCCAAGTTTTGAAGTTTATCATCTTTCTGTTATATTCCAATATCATGTAGGTGAAGGTAAGATGCTACTCAAGGTCAGGGTCATACCAGCCTGGGCTACATGATCATACAGCTACTATATATCTCTTGTCATTTTTTCCTGGGAGGTATGTCTCAGATCATTCACACTGACATGTACAAAGACTGCATCATATATGTACCTGTTCTGGATTGATCTAAGTGCTTGTGTTATGTGGCAGATCATAGCACCTGACAGTAAACTTCCCATTGTCCAGCCTAGTGAGTGGAACATCTGTGTGCCTGATTATGGAGTCACCTATTACTAGTGTGTTGGGTATGTTGTTTTTCCTTAGGGCCTGTTGTGAGGCACACTGCTTTGGTGTATTATGTGTTTTTTGGCGTGTGCTTGGAGGTGCATGTTGCTTGATTGTCTGCTTAGGAGGACACTCTCTCTTTTTCAGATTAATATTTGTATTCTCCGAGTATGGTAATGTGTATTTATGTGTGTGTTTTGCTGGTGCATATATTGTATGTCTATGTGAGACTGTTGGTGTTGTGCTTGTATGACCCTACTCCTCTTGACTGTATTTTCCAGTATTGGGTTGACAGAGCTTAGCCACCGGTTTGACCCTGTGTGTGCCAGCATGTGGTGCATCAACCCATATATGATATTGTCATGGCCTGTGCATACAATACACTCACAATACATCTAGTATGATAAGCCTGCTGATGTTAGCAAAGGTGAAAAAAAACCTTTGGGCAAACTGTCAGCGAGTAATGTCTATATTGAACCCTGTAATTCGATATTACTTGCTGAAGTGTAAAGAAGTACTTAGTTTGGATTAAGAACCCCACGCTTGCCAACTGTGTATGTGTGTGTCTGTCTCTTACTGTGGAGAGAGCAACCTTTTTGGAGACTACTCACACCCCTTAAAAGGGATATACTCATCTTTGTCAAGTCTGATGATGTCACCATCCTACAAATATAGCTGTGGGAAGGTGAAATCCCAGTAATGTGTATAGTGTGTCGCGCAAATATATACTACTGTAATATCATAATGTAGTTAGGTAGGGGTTTGAATCCTGCACTTGCCCACTGTGTGTGTGTCTCCCTGAGGAGGGAGTAACCTTTCTGGAGACTACTCACACCCCTAAAAAGTGATATACTCATCTTTGTCAAGTCTGATGATGTCACCATCCTACAAATATACCTGTGGAAGGTGAAATCTCAGAAATGTGTATAGTGTGTTGTGTAAATGCATACTGCTATAGCATCATAATGTAGTTCAGGAGGGGTTTAAATCCTGCATTTACTGACTGTGTGTTTGTGTTTGTCTCCCTGGGGGGGAGAACAACCTTTATGGAGACTACTCACACCCCTTAAAAGTGATATACTCATCTTTGTCAAGTCTGATGATGTCACCATCCTACAAATATACCTGTGGGAAAGTGATATTCCAATAATGTGTATAGTGCGTTGTGTAAATGTATGCTGTAGTATCATAATGTAGTTAGGTAGAAGTTTGAATCCTGCACTTGTTAACCGTGTGTGTGTTCCAGGTGTATGAGAGTGTGTGACACCGTTAGTCAATGTGGAGTGGGTTTTGATTTTTCTAGTGTATGACATATCACAATGACAACTGTATGTGCATAACACATGTAAGGTAGCTGTGGGGCAAAGCCATATACATGCATGTGACCTCAATTATTTCATAGGTGGGTACTCTGCTTTCTCCATGAAAGCATCTGTTATCTTTGTCAGAGCGTGCTGGCACTTTCCAGACTTTGGGTCACTTCTGTATGCTTGTGACAAGCTTAGCCACTGCAGTGATCCCTGGGCTACGTCTTCTGGTTCACATCCACTCATCATGGTTTCTAGTGAAGAGTGTGAGTGAGGGTTTATGCATGAGGTATATTTGAATCCTGTTCCAAAGCAAGCAAAGTCTGGCAAAGATGACTAATCATTATAGGTGCACAACAACCTTTGTGGATCTGCATGCAAACCCTTTATTGCTATGTGCTACACAGAGGGATTTCCAAAACCCTTTGGTAATGTGATTATCAAAGGAGAGATGAATAAACACATGGCTCTATGTATACATTAGTACCTGTTCCACATTTTGGGGGCTACTACCTATGTGGTACTCTGGGGATACTTTGTTTTCTAAAAGTGGATAACTATGCATTCTTTGGCTTATAGCTTTACAGCATGATTTTGACACCAGGTATCTGTCTCTATGATACCCTTTTGGAGGATGTGTGTGTCATCTGGAGAATAAAGTATAGCCCACAGTATGCATTTTCATCAAACGTGGGCAGACATATCCCTACTGTGTTTGCTTGTACCTAAGAAAGCTATATGCCAAACAGGAGTGGTCCCAGGACTGAGTGCAGGTAAATACCACTTGTTACTGGCATAGAATTGTACATGAAGGCTGCAAATGTTACTGTGTGTCATACATCTGTGCGTCAGTTGTCAATCCATCATCTAACAATCGTTTCTGGTCAATCTGTCAAGGTAATGTATAATACCAGAATGTGGGATGGGTATGAATTGCTGGTGAGCTATAGTTTGGCTGTGTGGACCTCCCCTCCCTCACCCATAGCCTTGTTAACTGGCTTGAAGTCTACTAGGTGTAGGAGCCATGATCTGGCCTTTAAAGAACCTAAGTGGGTATGGTGCAGTGTTTGCAGGTTCATAATGTCTCTGTTAATGAGTTCCATAATGCTGTGCTCCATAGCATTCCCGATAACATTTGTCTGGCTTATAGGTTGAGAGTTTCCAGGATCTGTTGTAGCTCTACCCTTAATCAATTTATGTTAACATTTGCACTGGGTGTGACGAGGGTGGACATGATTAAGAATAAGTATATTAGAGGGTCAGCCCAGGTTTGAAGGTTAGTAGACCATGCTAGATAGGCAGGATTACGTTGGTTTGTACATGTGCTGAGGATGGATGCAGAGTATATTGTGAAATAGATGCTAAGGATTAAGCCGACAGGTAACAGGAAAAGAGGAATGCCTAAGATGAGGTTTATCGCTGTGGTGAGAGAGGACATGCAGGTGGATGGTGTGACAGTGCAAGATGCAGAAGGCAGGAAGAAATGGAAACAGATAATCTACTGTGGCGACCCCTAATGGGAGCATCCAAAAGGAGAAGAAGAAGAAGAAGTTGTAGCTCAGCCCTTGTGGACTGTGAACATCATTACCATGCATCATTCCGCAAGTATGTAACCTGTATAGAGGCTGCATCTGAACAGAGTGTTTAGGTGAGTGGTGAGGCTGTATCTGAACAGAGTGTTTAGGTGAGTGGTGACTTCATATGTCAGCTTGTGTATGACACAGCCAGGGACACTGTCCAGTACCATTGCCGCTGTGGTTTGGACTTTGGTAAAGAGATTTTTTTAACTAGAGTGTCTGTGAATCATCAGGTTTTACATTCTTCAGGTCTGGAAATGTGGCCCTTGTGTAACGACAGGGTGGTGAAATCCGCATTCAAACTGTCTGACAAGATATTGGTAATGTCAGTCAGATAAGTGTACTTTGTGACCATTTACATTAACTGTGATCTGATCTGAGATTTCCCCTGTAGATAATAAACAACACTAAAGAAAGCTTTAGTGTTGTCTTTGGAATCCTTGCCAATTTGTATTTTGAAACTTGCCTTGTATGATTAATGAGGGCTTGTATTTTCCCAATGATACTGACCAGAGAGGTTATCCCTTCTTGGTATGTAACTCTATTTTTGGCACAGCTTCTCACCTTCTATTATATATTTAGTTTATGGCAGGGGTCCATGAGACTAATGCACTTTTACTGTATAAGTGAGAATTTTTTGTGTTTGTGATAGCATGGTCCATGCAACCCTGTAGGTGAACAGTGTGCATTACTAAAGGATTATGCAGCTGGGACAGTGTTAACTTTAGTAATGCAAACCAATGACAGATAGCAACAATAGCATCACCCATGGCACAGTGTCAACCCATGTCATACACACACATGCGTACTCAAGTTCCAAAATGTGTGTATTACAATGCATACTGGCCACCAATAGAAACTATGGAGTGTTAACACTGGCCAATACAGGGCATGTCACTCTGTCCATGTGTTAAATATGCATGTACATGTAGACAGTGCACCTCCACCATATTCACAAATGGACACCTGCAAACCTGTGTTGCACACACCCCACACTTACTGTCCACTGTATAATGCATGCTGACACAACTACACGCATCAGCCAAGTGGCACATGGGCAAGCAAATCACAATTGGAATAAACCCTTGTGAAAACAATGCAACATTGCTAATTACAGCTTTAATGCATCGTGCCTGTTCAGCTACACCTTCAAGGATATCATTACACTTTACTGCTGACAACATGCTACACATCCAACCATTGCTATACTTTATTAAAGTCACCCTGTGTATCAGCACCATGTTAGCCTGTTCCTGCATCAATGTTACAGATGACAGGAGGTGGCACAGGTTTCATCATATGCATATGGTGTGTTGTTGGGTTGACAGAGGCCTACACTGAGCCATACAATTGACATGTGTGTGTGAGTGTGTGTGTGAGGGCCATGAGTATTGTTATGGGCCAATGTTGATGTCATGTGTGTGAGTATGTGTTTGCCCTAGGTTTCTGGTTTATGTGTGTGTCTGCATGCACACAGTTCCACCGTGTGGCTGCCATATACCGGGATTTGTGAGACAGCTACAAACTGTACCTGGCAGGCTTTACAGATCACCATCTCTGGCCATGGATACGGAACCTGTGCCTGGCAGGAGTGCTACAGACAGTATCAGGTACTAATCCAGATTGGGTACTATCCTCAGAGGTTGACAAATGTCCACTGGATCCAGGTCCCTGCTGGGACTGGCCAGAGCCACTTGCACGTGATCTGCTAGGATGGTCTATGGACAGCCCCCCCCCAATATTGCTGGGGCTGGTACTGGCACTACGGGAGCAGCTGTGACTTGCTGGACATCCATGGTGACCTCCAGCTGGTGATGTTGCTGGCATACATCCACGTTGAGGTCTCAACCATCCCGCACTGTCCTGACACATGGACATGACATTGTGGAGGACATCCAATGTCTCACCCCAATGTCTATCAATGACCTCAGTGTAGTTATGTATGGCACCTGCTAGGTCACGGATACTGTCATTTACAGAGGTGTAATGAGCCCTCTGTGCCCTTAGCCCCTGTCTGGTGTATCGCTCCATTCATGTCTGTGCCTCCATGACAGCCTGGAACATGCGTGTGGTAGAAAGAGGTGTGGCACATCTGCCAGGGGCATGATGACCAGCAGTGCTCTGATGAGAACCCCTGAATATCTGCCTATGTGGTGCCATTCCAGACATCTGGCTATGGCTGCTGTGTCCTGATACATGTGCCATAGATACCACACTGTCCTGGCCAGTACCAACTGTACACTCTCTCTCAGCAAAGGGCAATGGTGATGATGGATGTACAGGCAGTATGACTGTGTGCATGGATGGGGTGGAGACTTGTGTACTGTCAATTGGTGGCGCAGCAACAGACCCTGAAAAATCTGCCTGTGCCTCAACACACCTATCCTCATGATCACTGTCTGTGTCAGTGACATCAGGTTCCCTGCTGTACTGAACCAGCCCCACCTCACCACCTGTGAGAGAAAAACAGGAAACACACTTTAAGACCTGAACATGACCTCAGACCATATGCACACATGCACACGCACAAAGCTACACTCCTCCCGAAAGCAGACACACACAACACGAGCAAACGCAGAACATACACAATAGCAGGTGATGGTGGAGTACAGTATCACAAGCAAAACAGTCATATCACACCTGTCAGCATGCAGGACATGTGTTGCTCAACAGCATGCAGTGCAAGTGTAGTCAATCCTTATTACTAACAGTATACATGGCTTTGATGCATGTGTTTTGATATTCGGTGATGACCCTCCCCCTGGACCACAATGCATACATGGGCACAACATTGCTGTGCATGTATTCATAACCCTGTGATGTACTGCGCACGATAACTCACAGGTGTACATACCATTGCTGGATGTATATATGTGTGTCAGATAGGTATTCAATGCTGATTACAGCCTCTGTGTCTTTAGCAAATAATTGTGGACACTTTTTTAGCACATGCATGATGAGTATTCACACAACATCATCAGTGGTGCATAGATAACTGATAGAATACCATTTGGCCACATACCCAATGTACGGTACTTATGGTGAGTGTAGATCATATTGTGGACATGCCAGTCTTATCCATGACATGGCATGCTAAAACACGACTGCATATTTAAACACTACACATACCCAATATGTGTCATATGACCTAGCCACTCAATAGCATCACAAGACATATATGTGTCAGTTGTGAAAATGGTGATTGGTATGCATACTGTTTAGAGGTGCATATGTGTGCACACACACATCATTATGGTGTGTAGCAATAGCAGCTATGTGTAGTACTGTGGTTACAATAACTGGATGGGGTATAGTACCATAGGCCATCATCATGAGGCATCAGGTGGTCACTCAAGGCTACAAATGTTTCACAAAGCAAAACAAATCATGCTGTGCCGGAACTGTACTACCTTGGCTAAATTCACCATTTCACAACCAGTTGTTATGTGATTTTGTAAGGAGGCCAATAAGGAGCATTCCCTGCCATGAATGTGTAGTGTGTTGCAGAGTGTTTAAATGCCCCAGGATAGGCCTCTACCCCTCAGGTATATTCTGTGTAATGTGTAGATGAGATTTTGGATACTGGAGTATGTCATTACAGAGGGTTTGGGACTCCTTTATGTGTAGCATGTTAAAATGCTCT
The DNA here is from genome assembly GCF_019279795.1 of Protopterus annectens. NCBI lineage: Eukaryota > Metazoa > Chordata > Ceratodontiformes > Protopteridae > Protopterus > Protopterus annectens. Next base: position 205,445,674 of record NC_056730.1, read on the forward strand.
GTGTATGACATATATGTGCATGTTATGTGCATGCTGAGTATCAACTGTGCCTATCCAATGGTCGCTACAGTCTAGCCACATTTGTTTGAAATGGTCTGGGTATTGCATGTGTTTGAGGCTGCTAATTACATTAGTGAGATGTGCGTGCTCTTACACCAAACATGCACAGCATGCATTATGGGCAGGTGTGTTACATCTGTACATGGCCTACACCATAACTATGACATGCACTTTCTATTTCCAATAATAAATGTAGAACACACTCACCAGCATCCATCCACTGCTTTACATCACACCAGAGGTACCTACATAGAGATGAGACAGTTTGTCAGTGGCCACAACTGTGGCATTGCTACTGTGTGTTTGCAATCTTACAGTACAACAACAGTTTACATTCACAGGGCGACAGCTTATGTTCCAAACAATCAGTATTACACAACAACAGGCTCCGCATCTTTGAACGACACACTCCACATCTCACATATGCATGATCTACCAATATAGATAACAGTAGTCTATAGATATGCCATGTTACCTGCATGCTCCATGTGTGCTTGCTGGGTGGCTCCAACCTCCATCATGATGTATGTCTGCTGCTGTTGTTGTTGGGCAGGTGACACCAGGCTCATGAGCAGCTCCTCTACTCTGGTGAAGGCGGGATGTATGCTAGCACCACCCCCTGTTGCAAGCTGTTCCGTATGCACATCAGTGGCACACTGACGGACATGTTGGAAAAGATCACTGCAGTGGTGGTGTACATGCTCATATGTGCGGTTCTGCAGGCCTACCTCATTGACCCTGCAGACAAGATCTTGCCACATTGCAGTACGCACCTGATGGTCCTGACTGGTTCGTGAAAATAGCACACAGTAGTGCTGAATCATGATGCTAGTGATGATATTGTCTTCAGCCCTACTGTAACTTGGGTTCCTGTGGTGGACCATGATCCCTGGAAGACATAAATACAAAAATATGTCTGAGCAAGTCATATGGCACATTTAACATTATACAGTACAGATATCACTGAACTGCTATAAATATATATATATATATATATATATATATATATATATATATATATATATATGTATATATATATACATATACTTACATACATAATACAATATGTTGTACCTGAGCACAGATTACTATAATTACTCACACACATACATCTACATGTTAGAGTACATTTTCTGTAGTGCTGTATGATTGTACTGGATGTTATGTTTGTGAATACATAAATGATATGTATATCTGAGATGGCTTAGTGGCAAATCACATATGCTGTGATGTGAATGGTTGTGGGTTTTTTCCTAGTAAATGCTTTTCATTTTGTTACTAGACAAAACAAAGGTCAGGGGCTACAGACAGAATAAGGCACATTTCAGCATTTGCAAGTGGGTTTTCAGAAGGGAAAGCACAGCTTATGGAAGTTTAACAACCTATAAGCTAACTGAGAGTGAAGCACTGTAACTGCCATTTATCACTGCTCACCCCACAACTGCTGGAAAGTGCCTTGCTCACTCTCTATCCAATGAACCATTTTCTGCACAACAACAAAATAAAATAATTATATAAGACTATACAAGAGTACCTGGCACACTTTATGCAACAGGATGCACCACCTAGCCACAGCAGACATACATCAAGGCGATTTGTAAAGAAATATATCATCCATCACAATCAGTGTAAGGTCCAGTAAATGTATTAATATTATGCCATACAACTTGTTAATGCCAAAGCCGTGGCCAAAATATGCGCACAATTGGGAATATAGGTCACATACTGCTATAGTACAGTATGAATTTTGCTAGATACACAGTTATATGTATTACCACACATATGTCGAAGGACATGTCACAGACATACCCACACACACGTCAGACATAATTACAGGACACAAAGGTATGACAACCCAGATAAGCTTTCAGTGTGTAGTATACAGTACTGTGTGTTAGTACTTACACAACTTTAACCTTGAGAAATGTAATCTGTGATGAATGCAGGGACCACACAAAACAGTGGATGCAAGCAATGTGGACATAAACCATACTTTGCTGTACAGGCCCAGAGCTTCAGTTAGTACTACAGTATACACAGGATTTGCATTCAACATCGGAACCAATCAATAATAATCAGAGATGTAGTGCTTTAGCCTCCAATGACACACCCTAGTTAAAACCAAGGGACTTAATCACACTGTATGCAACAGCACTTGTTTTGCCTAGCAACAGAATACACAGCTTTTTCTAGGATCAAAGCAAGGACCCAGAATACCATAACATAAGCAGTTTCCAAGTAAACTATCCCACAGATACATATCTGTGACTATTGACCATCACAGTCAGTCAACAGTACAGAGAATCTATTGCAACAAAGTAGATGTAGGTGTGTATGAGTATATATATATATATATATATATATATATATATATATATATATAATATACATATATATATATATATATATATATATATATATATATATTTATACATATATATATATATATGTGTGTGTGTATATATACATATACACATCCATTTGTCTACATATACACACACACACACATATATATATATATATATATATATATATATATATATATACATTCACCTTTCATAGTGAGAATATCAATTATACAAAGGATGTAAGGTGTACAGTAATGTAATAACATCGCACAGTCTTGGGATAAATGCATTGAAGGTGTTCACAGCTCAGGTAGCTTTAGCAGGCCTTACTGGCTTCAACATTGCAAACTGAACGAACCACCCACAGTGTTTAACCAGCACATGTCATATACCAGCACTGTATGCTGTCTTGTTTGTCACACACTAAAACCTACATACAAATATGCGCATATTAACCTTCACCAACATATATACCTCCCCCCTTCGCAAACAGTTGCAATATGTCCCCTGCTCTATGCACATATACAGATGTGAATATATATGACACATATATTTCTCTCATACACACACATGATCCACACTGTTGTAAGTCCCTGGACCTCACAGCTGAACTGTTGGGCCTTGCTGCAACACAAACAGGTGTCATATATGAACACAGACTAACATTAGGGGGGTATATATGGCAACATATGCTAGATAAGCATACTAGAGTGCTACAGCAGTTGCCAATGCTTAGCTACACTTTAGTATGACTATCATGCATGTGTTGTTCTGTCACACCCATGTTTATATAATGTCAGTGCTAATCCCCTCAACAGCCATTAGCCACACTACTGTACAGAACACAGATAACATGGATCAGATCTTTGACATTTAATGCTGAGCTACACATTTAACAGGTATGTCCCACTGCCCACATGTACACACAGTATTGTCCATAGCAGTAGTTAAGCAGAACATCTGTGCAGAAAGAAGTAATGCTGCCACATATGAATGTTTCACATTATGTAGACTATTCTTCAATAACATCTACTACATGCCAGTAAATACATATGTGTCACATACCTTTCCTTTGTATAATTTGGTAATATTTTTTTTTCCTTTTCTCTCTCTCTCTGTCTCTCTCTCTTTCAGTCTCTGCAATAGAGTGATTGAGTTTGTTGGTAGCAGGGTTGCCAGACATCCCTATTTGGGCGGGACTGTCCCGAGATCAGCAGCCTGATCCCGAGTCCCGCCCTGCCGGTTTAAATCCCGGCCAACCTCCGCTTTGTTTGTTTTTTTTTTTTTTTTGATTGTCCCGTATACCTGGCATATGGGCCAATCAAAAAGTGCGAAACACGAAGCTTCTTGTGTTCAGCGTTAAACGAGAAGCTCCGTGTTTAGCGATTTTTGATTGGCCCATATGCCGGTATACGGGCCAATCAAAAATCGCTAAACACGGAGCTACTTGTTCTTGTGTTGAATGCGGAACTGCAATGCATTAAACACAAGAAGCTCCGTGTTTAGTGCAGACGCGGTTGATGTAAAAGGCAAAGCGCGGTAACCAGTAAGCAAACACCGTCTACAGCGAGCGCATCTAACAGTTAAGTTGGGCTTTACTTTACTGCACCACGTATTTTTTGTATTAAAGAAGGACACCTTTGTGAGGGTATATCTTGATGATGGCATCAACATTTCTACCAGGGAAGAGAGCTTTACCTTCAAAAAATGCCTTTGGTACCAAATGCATATCCGTAACGGGCACCTCGTGAGTATACTATCAAAGTTTTCCGCTGAAGTACTGTTGTATAACATAGCATTATTGTATGTTAACTTGATTTTGCGTTAGATAGTAGTACCCTTGGTAGTATTACTAATGTGTTTTGCTTTGTGTGATGGTATGTATAAACCGTTTACTTGGGCTTTGAGTGAGCTCAGTTGTGCTACTTTGTCGAAGACCTTTTTTTTTTTTTTTTTTTTTTTTTGGTCTTCACTTGCCGTGAGAGACCTTCTTTTTTTTTTTTTGTCCCTACCTGGGAGTCTGGAAATCTGGCAACCCTGGTTGGTAGAGATTGCAGCCTGCTTTTGTAGGAATTGCACATGAGCATGTGATGGCCTCTACACCAATTAGTTCCCACCATTTGCTAATTGCATACAGCCTGCTGTGTAGTAATTGAAGTAATCACTGTCATAGCAACCCAGTACTATAAATTGCTGACGCATGTAGGCATGGCCCTTTCAGCTTCCCAAGATGGAGATCATCCTTGTTTGGTGTGGACATCATTGTTTAAGACATAAGGTTAGTATAGTTTTTATATCAAAAGCCAGGATGTGTAGCCAGAGATTTACATTTTGTACTCAGACCTAATGTTGCTACTTCCGGTACCCACTTGTCAGTGTAGAAATGTACTCACCCCTCACAATGCGACCCCAAGATACATGGAAAAATGTACTTTATTTTCAACTATTGCAATTAACTGCCATACAAAGCTAGTTAAAGAGATGTATTCCTTTGGCACAAGAATTGTTTGTGAGCTGCTATACTGAGAATATTCATTTACACAGTTCTAAACAGTTTGTGTTTTTTTAGTGTTGACATTAGCACAAGCTGCTCAGAAAAACTGGACACATTTCAGTACTGTGAGTATGCTTACCTACATCCTTGGTAGACTCTGCACACACAGGTATATTCTACATTTGGGTAGGGTTACAGAAGTACAGAGAGCGTAAGTAGTATTGTGTGGATTTTATCTTACTGGACTTACAGAGTTGCTGTGTACATGTTAGTTTATCAAGGCATGTAGTCTGCGTAACTCCCAGCTGTGTACCTATCCACATTATAGCCAGAGAATAGCTTGTTATTTTTTGTCTGTGCACCACACAGGTCATTTCAGCAATAGATCAATGGCATGTTTACAGTTTGTTGCTATCAATACATGGCTACATCCATTTGTATTTCAGTGTTTTATTCCTACATAAGGGTATGTTTCCAAAACTCCTTCCAAAGCTATTTGTACAGTATATAACAGCAGAAAGGCTAATATACCTCTGTGTTTCTGCCTCTGCCAGACCTCTCGACCAAACAGGTACATATTTGAACAGAATCAGGGAAAAGTCAAGAAAAACTCAGGGACACCTTTAAAATATTAATGCCATTAAGTTGAAACATTGAGAGAATCAGAGCATATGAATTAATACACCTTTTCTAAAGTAAAAGAAGTGTCTAACTCTAATTATTGTCATTATTCATTAAGTGTACTTCGCCACCTTTCTGCCCAAAGTCAGTAGTTTTAGGAGGGATTCAGAGGGACAGAGCTAAAATTTGGGTCAAAATCATGGATGACCCTGAAAATTAGGGACATTTGAGAGGTATTGCCTCAGCCCTAAACAGATATGCCAGTGTTTGTCCTGCTGTGATACTGTGTGGGGCTGTAAGGTGATGGTGTAACATTATTTCCTGCTAGAATGGCTGCTTCTCGTATCACAGTCATGTAATGTAATCCCACAACAACTTTTGGTCAACATCCACAGAACATGTTGTGTGGTATGGTATTCCAAATTTTCCTTTACATTCACTCATTCTGATGCATGATATAATTATTTAAACACCAACTTGATGTATATCTACCATGGTTTAGTGGTACTTCATGTTGTGCAGTGTATGCAAAGTCCGGGATTCGAAACTTACAGAGGTGTTTTATTTTGTTCCTGAGCAGAACAAGGGCCCTCACATACAGAGTGACTAAGGTACTTTTAAGCAGTTGTAAGCAGGTTTGCGCAGGTTTGCACAATGCTGCACATTGCTTAGCCAAGCGCAAACAAGCGCAAACATGCACAAATCCGCTAACTACTGTTTAATAGTGCTTACTCCCGCTCACCCCTGCACTAATTTCTTTGAAAGAAAAGAAAAATGGGGAGATAGGAAAGTGGTGAAAATGGGGCACAAGGATGGAAAGACAGTATGGAAAATAGCTCGGGATGTGTAGGATGGGTGTAGGGAAGATCCATAGCTGCCCCTTTCTTCAACAGCAATAGCTGCGCATATGCAATAAATTTGGAGGTAGATATGAAAGCTTCAACCCCTGAGAGAGGGGTGAGGACAACAAAGTATGTTGTAATGCCAATTAAATAACATTTCTTGTGTCCAATGGACATGTGTGCAAAATGGGCAGCTATGTATGGGGCGTAAATTTTTTTTTGGGAGCAGATAGCCCTTTTTTTCAGGTGAGAGTGGAATGTGGGGCAGGGGAAGTAGGTGTATCTGGGGAGGTAGGTTGGGGAGGTAAACAGACAAGACAAACAAGATGCATACAGGGGCAGTATATGGCACATGTGGTGGGTGAACACCTTTGACTGGGAGGGATGTTTGGAAATCGCAAGCCCATGATCCCCCAGATGGAAACAGTGGGACTGAGGTCCCCACCCATGGGCAGTCACCACTGCACCTTCAAGGCGCAGAAGGTGGATGTGTGGGGGCTGTGTAGGAGGGTCACGCTGACCCGTGCGTTGCACCACTTTGGCCTCAAGCTGGTGTAGAGGTTCTGCAACAGAATGTTCAATCTCTCTATGCACCACAGCCCGGACCCTACGAAGGGTGATAGGTGCCTCTCCGCCCACTCTTGCATGGGTGGCAGAGCCCCATCCCCTGCAGTGCTTCCACCCAAAGGTGGCACAGGGCCAATGGAGGAATAGGTCCTAGGCTGGGCACCGGATCTGCTGGTGCCAGGTGCCATGGCCAGCTGAGGTGGGATAGGTGGGTCCGCTGGACAGGCCTTCCCATACAAACTATGTTTTGGAGAGTTTAATAAAGATAAGGGTTAGTAACAGTCAACAGCATTGCCATTTAGTTATAACAGCATGCAGAAGTATTCCCATTAACCCAACACACCAGATTTTCAACAGTTGAAAAGCAAGCATGACACATACATATATATATATATATATATATATATATATATATATATATATATATATATAACAATAGTGGTCATTACAACAGCATGCAGGTTTAATTGATGGCAACAGGCCACCAATATTGTGGTATTTGAACAGGGCACATGCATAGAAATACATGCAAATATTTATAAACCAATAGGACAAATGTCCCAACAAATGTTTTGAGATTAGACATACCGATAGAGGTGTGGAATTGCATTTTTTATGCACAAACAGTAGGGTGGAAAAAGATAGCTCAATTAACAACTTATATATCCTTCTAGTTTTCACTACATTCCTATTAACTGCAGTTATATGTCCCTTACTTGTATTATTACACTACCCAATGTCCTTATATTGTGCAATTGGATTTTGCTAGATCATTATATACATGATATGTATCTTACATACAAACTGTCCAAGATGGAGATGTTACTGCAACATATTTTGAGAGTTGCTCACACACACCGCTGCTAAGATGGTACACTGACAGCTCTACTTTCATATAATTATCTAGATATGTTCAGGTGAAAGTATCAGTTATATGTTAACAGCTCCCTACATTTCTGGCAGCACACTGACATTTCTGGGGAACACAATACCAAGCTACTCATGTGCCAGATTAACCAGTACATGCTGGCCATAAACCAACAGTTGAGGGCTGTACATATGCATACAAGTTACTGGCACTCCCTTCATCCACGTTTTATGGGCCTACCCAAGTGTGGGTTGACACTGCTTAATACAACACTACTATTTGTAGAATGCAACAGTACAACAACATATTAAAGAAAATGACACAGACACACTCCATGAATCATATATTTATTAAAGGATTATTACACCTTTATTTATTAGGTTAAAAGACTTTTTGAAGGCTCTCTCATTTATTTTATATAACAGTACATGCAGAATAATTACTAACCTGCCTCATGATGCAGCCTTTGCAGCCTATGTTAATGGGCTTGCAGGTTCATATCTGGTCACCTGCAGCTGTGAAGTAAAGGCAGTGATATTTAGACATACCTATCCATAGTATAGACAAGCATAGCAATTCTTAACTACTTAATACAATGGCTACTTACTCAATACTGGGACATTAGGCATTGTACGGGATTCCTGGATCCACCTGTCCAGTTCATCCCCCCTACGCTGCTTCAGGTCAGAATAATGGTACCTGACCTGCTCACCAGTCCAAGGAACACCAGTGACACTGGTGAAATTATGGGAAAGACTGTTCCAGGTCTCCATTTTATATTGGGTACCCTGGTACTGGCCCTGCAGGAGTCTTTCCTCATGTTTGTGGACAAGGAGCCAAACCATAACTTTGGACTCCTGGATGCCCCAGCGTTGCGCTCTAAATCGAGTGCCTTCACCAACACCAGCCATGCTGACTGCAGAAGGAAGCTACAACCAGTTATAGCAAGTATTCCTGCCTGTGGAGCTTAAATATGCCTCATTTTCTGCACTTATTTTTGATTGGCCAGTTTTGGAAAAGCTCAGCTGTGGGCACGCCTGCTTAGCTAATGTTGGCAATGTTTAAAATTCCTTTGATAGATATGTGTCTGTTGAAAGTTCATGTTTGTGAAATGCTGTCAGGGCTTAGTGGTTAAGTACTGTGACTATAGTGCACAGTATCCTGAGTTTGAGCCCTGTCACTGCTTTTTATTTTCCTGCTGGGCAGACCTGACTGGTTAAGGAACAGTAAAGCAGGTGTGAGCATGTTTAACTGACTTTGCTCAACTTTGCCTGACTTTGCCCGACTTTGCGCAACGTTGCTCGACATTGCTCAATGCTGCTCAGTGTTGCTCAATGTTGCCTGACGTTGCCCAACGTCGCGCTGGTTAACGCGGTGCACAGCTATGCGCAATTGTATTTAAATATGCTCAATACTGGTAAAATGTACTTAGCAGTGCTTTATATCGCTTAAAATAGGGTACTCATGCCTCAGAATGCATAAACATTTCACCTTCATATATATATATATATATATATATATATATATATATATATATATATATATAAAATTCGTTCACTACTACATTTAACATTTCAATGCTTTTTAAAAAACTTATACATAAAAATGTCAGGAAATATTTTTGCATACAGATTTCCCACAGAAAATGGAATGTGCAGTAGTGGGAATCGAACTGGGAATGCCTGCTCTTTGTGCAAAGGCTCTAATCACTACGCTATCGCTATGTCACTTAATTTGTGTATAACTTTATTATCCTCTTCTGGTGTCTAAGCTGCTAACTGTAGCTAAGCAATGGGCAAACCCACACAAACCCGCAACTACGGGCAGCTATATCGGAAGAAAAAAAAATTATTTTTATTTTTTATTTTGTAAGTTGTTTAACATATGGGGGAGTGTAGTGTTACATTGTACACATGTGAGCGGACTCGCTCATGTGACTGGAAGTTGCGGCATTTCTTCATTGCAGGGGTGTGGATTTTTGGACTGCTCAGCAATCCGACATGCCCCCTAAACTCATCCACGATCTGTGTAAGATTTAGAGTTGAGGCAGCGCACCCTCATTAATATGCATGGCACACTGCCATCATACTCTTACACTGGCGCTTCCATGCAAGACTAATCTAGTCTTACATGGAAGATTAGTAAAACCGGGGGAAGCTCTTTCTCAATGCTCAACAAAAGAAAATACCTTCAAAGCCTATTAAGTACTATACATTTACATCAGCTAGCCAATAATACAGAAACAATAAATCAATCAATCATGCAAATTAATCAAATAACTAAGTCAAAGACTAAAAACTTTTAACCATTTAAATACACACTTAATTTCTAAAAAGCATCTTATACACAGTTATGCTAAAGTTTCAAAACAGGTTTTATATTACGTTGTGAGTTCAACCCTGGTTCATAGTTTCATAGCTTCATAGGTTGGTACTAGGCTATTGGCCCTAAGGTCTATATGAGCCTAGCCATAACAATTCCATGGCTATTCCTTCCCATACTATTTACTTCCCTGGACCCCTGTCTAGCAGGGCAACTGGCGTGATCCCCGGGGTGAATTTCCTTTCTCCCATCTAATCATCAAGGTTCCTTTTGAAGAGGGCCAAAGAGGCACTCTGCTTGACTTGTATGGGCAGTCTATTCCAGAGTCTTGGGAGTCTCTGGGTCAGGAATCTATCCCTCCAGCATGTTTTGTTTATTATGATGACAAGGTTTAGATCTCTGGAGTGTGTGGCTTTGAGGGATTGGGGTTTCTTTAAGTGTAGCATGTCCAACAGCTCTGGGTTTGACATGGCCTTGTATGTTAAGCAGAAATTACCTCTGAGTAGACAATATACAACAGAGAATAGCTGGAGTTTTTAAAGGCAGTCAGCATAGGGCATCTGCTTTAGGCCTGTGATTCTTTTAGTGAGGTATTTCTGTGGCCTTTCCAATTGTTGCAGATGTCTTGAGAGGTACATACCAAGTGGGGCATTGTATTCTATAATGGGTCTATTGAGGGATGAGTACAGTGGGACAATGACCTCCATTTTTCTTGATGAAAAGGCCTTAGTAATGAGGTGTGCCACATAGAAGGATTTCCTGACTGTTGTGGTGATGTGGTTATCGAAGGTAAGACCACTGTCCACCTGTGTCCCTAAGTCTCTTATCACACTTTCGGTGTTTAGTGTACTGCCACCTATGTAGTAATTCATAGGTACATGTTTTTTTCCCAAAGGGGATAACTATACATTTCTTGGCATTGAGCTTGAGCCCATGGCTCTGGCACCAAGCATCTGTTTCTGTAAGGTCCTTTTGTAGAGTATCCACATAATTTGGGGATTCAATAATGGCTCCCAGTTTGCAGTCATCTGCAAACTTTGTTAGCCAGAGTCCCTTAGTGTTGGCCTGTACTTCAGAGAAGTAGATGCCAAACAAGAGTGGTCCCAGGACTGAACCCTGAGGTACTCCACTTGTCACTTGTCTAGAGCTGGATTTGGTGTTGGCTAATTTTAAAGTGTGGGTTCTGTCAGTAAGCCAGTTGGCAACCCATCGAGTGACATAAGGATTAATGCCCAGCTTAAGTAAGTTTATCTATGATTCCAGAGTGGGGCATGGTGTCAAAGGCCTTACCATCGTCCACGGCTCTGGAGACTTATTCAAAGAAGTCAATCAGGTTCAGGAGACAAGATCGGCCCTTCACGAACCCAAACTCTTTGGGGCCCAGTGTTTGAAGGTTGCCAATGTCTTTGTTTATAAGTTCCATGATAATGCGTTCCATGGCCTTGAAGATCAGGCTCATCAGACTGATCGGCTGGTAGTTTCCGGGATCCAAGGTGGATCCCCCCTTGTGGAGTGGGATAACTGTAGCTGTGCACCACTCAGTGGGCACAAAGCCTGAGGTGAGGCTATAATTAAACATGACACCTAGGTGTGGTGCCAGTTCATGTAATACTGTATTCCTAGCTTTGGAGAGTGCATTTTTTACCTGTGTGGCCATTATAACCGGAATTTGGCAATCTTCTGGTATTGAGATGGGCCATTTAGGGAGTGGGGGGGGGGTGAAGTTGGCACTGAATTGATCTGTCAGGATATTGGCAATATCCTTGTCATCAGTATATTTAATGCCATTCTGTTGTAGCTCAGAGAAGATCTGAGCATTGCCATTTAGATTCTTGACATAGTTATAGAATGCCTTGTGGTTGTCTTTGGAATCTTTGGCAATTTTGTTTTCATAACTAGCTTTGGAGGATTTTATGAGCGATCTCAGCTTCTTACTGAGGCTGGTAAGAGAGTTTTTGCATCCTGGGATTTTCCTCTTTTCTGCAAAAGTTTCTTCCTTTTGTTATAAAGTTTGTTTATGGCAGGGGACCATCATATTGGCTTTCTTTTTTTGGAGGAGAGCATCTTGGTTCTATTTGGGATGGCACGATTCATGCATGAGTGGATGTGCTCGTACAGTGCCTTAGTGCAGGATTCAGCAGTTGAACTTTCAGCTCCCGACTGCATGGGTGTCATGAGGTTTGTCACTTCTGACTTGAGTAGCATGAAGTTGGCTTTGAAGAAGTTTTTTATGGAGGTTTCCTTACTGGTGGGTGGGGGTGGGTTGTGGATGTTAAGGGTGATTAGCTTATGGTCAGACCTGACAAATGAGGGTGTGACCATAGGTGTGGAGCATCGATTTCCCATGTTGGTAATGACCAGATCTAGGATATTGGAGCCCCTGGTGGGGCTAATGATTAGTTGATTCAGGGCATTGGAGTTTATGAATTCCAAGAACCAATGGGCAAATGTCTTGGTACATGAGTAGTTTTCCCAGTTAATGGCAGGGTAGTTGAAATCACCCAGTATTAGGATGTTTGGTTGTATCTTAATATTTTCCAGTATTTTTAGAAAGGTGTAGTGAGAATCTTGGGGCATGGCGGAGAATCTGTAGCAAGCTACAATTTGGATTGCAGTCTTACCTAGTGTTAGTTGCAACTGGAGATATTCAGATGCATTGTGTTGGGCAACTAGCCTGGTGGTGTGAATATCCTTGGTGAATATGGACACTCCTCCACCTTTAGTGTTTCAGTCCTCGTTTGGTGGCTGAAAAGTGTGGTAAGCGTTGTAGCCTGGTATTGCAGGGGTGCTCTCTGGAGCCTTCAACCAGGTCTCAGTTACTGCACAGATATCGATGTTCTCCAATTTTAGGAGTGCTCAATATAGTGCATTTTGAGGTTTAGACTTCCAGCATTGAGTAGCATTACCTTCAGAATTTGCATGCTTGTACCTGTTACTGTGGTGGTTTTGTCCTTTGAACTTTGCCTAAAAAAGGCACTATAGGGTTGGCAAGAGCCTTATCCAGGAACCTGAATCTCAGTGGCGACAGGTGCAGACCATCTCTGGCAAAGCATCATGGTCTGTCAATCATGCCGTCTCAGGCAGACAGATACTGGATCACTTTTGAATGACACCAGAAGCTTAGCCAATTGTTGAAGTCAATCATTTTGTCCTTATATTGTGGTATCATTCTGATGAAGGCAGGATGCTACTCAGGGCTAGGGTCAAACCTACCTGGGCCGCATGATCCGAGAGCTCTTCCATGTCTCTTTTCGTGTAGTCCATGGAGGTATGTCTCAAGTCATTCACTCCAACATGGACAATGACAGAGTCATATTTGTACTTGTTGTGGAGTGACTTGAGTGCATGCATTATGTGGTGGATCCTGACCCCCGACAGGCAGCTGACTGTAATTTTCTCCTTGTTCAGCCTGGTGAGTGGGACATCAGTGTGCCTGACTATAGAATCACCTATGACTAAAGTGTTAGGTACGTTGTCTTGCTTTAGGGGCTGTTGATGGGTGGCACACTGGTGTTGCGAGCTATGTGACATTTTGGTTGTGATTGGTGTTTGTTTGCATTTCAGCTTCGCAGGTCCTTGTTGCTTGGGCAGGTTACAATTAAGGGCCTCCCCATATGTGGATTTAATGTTGCTATGTGTGGGTGTTGGTGGTGTGGGTTTAGAAGGGCTATGTTTTGCTTGAGGTGTAGTGTGGGTATTAATCTTCTCCTCTTGACTGTCTAGCTCAATCTTGGGTGGAGAAAGCTTTGCTTCCAGTTTGGCTATGTAAGTGCATCTCTCACAGGTTGTAATGTTGGATGGTAGGAGGAGAGGTTTGTCTGTGTACATGAGGCAATTGCTGCATTGCCCCAGTATGTCCAGATTCACCAGGTGGACAGGAGAAATCACAGGAAGCTGACCCTTGGACATACCTGGTTTGGTGCTTTTTTTGTAAAGTACAGAAGTTGTTTTCCTTTGCCTTAGCAAGGTACATTGCAATTATAGGCTGTTTAGTGGCTACGATTAATTTCTCCTTATTAACAAGGAGAGTTGAGTGGTTGTATCAGTTTAAGGCTTCCTAGTGCTTTCCAGCAGGTATTAGAGCAAGTGCTAGTCACAGGGATGCTTAAAGGTAAGATGAAAAAAAATGGTTTATCCTAAATACTGCAGTGTTCACTAGATAAGTTAGATGTGAAAGTATGTAACTTAAGTTTTACCTGTCTAAAAAGTTAAGTTTTAGTGGAGAGTCACTATTTTTAAAACAGCAAGATAGATTGAAAGAGGGTGGTTACTTTTGTATTCTGGTACTTTGGAATACAGTAGGATGGCCAATAAATTTAAATAGTTGAAGGGGAGTGATTTCCCAAAATGATAATGTTGTGCTTACTCACACAAACCAGTGAAAGCAGAGAGGAAAGGAAATATATGATCAAATTAACATAAGAGGCAGGCAACTAGAAAAACAGTGGTATTTAAGAACATGACAGTAAGCTGGAGGATGGTGAGAAAAAATTTCTGCCTGACTCACAAGAGACAGAGCTGTGATCTCTTTTGAAGTTTTAATATGCAGTTAAAAGCAGAATACAAGTAAAACACAAGGTAAAGAAAACAAATCACAATATTCAAAATATAAAAAGGCAATAAAGTAATACAAAATACAACAAATAAAAAGCAAACTAACCTTTCCTTCACAGCAAAGTGTAGCAGAGTCTGGTGAGCTTTTCTAGTAACACATCCGCCCTGAAATAATTTATCCACTTATATTTTGAAAACTATTTTTTCAAGTATGTTAGCCCCTCTAATATCGGAAAAAACTTTTTGTAAAACTCTAACTTTAAACCTATGGTTACAGTCATTTTGAGAAATATGCTTATAGAGGGCATTAATATTAATACATCTACAAGATGTGAACTAATATGTTCCTTACGTTTATAATCTTCCCTATATAAAAATGGTCACATGCCTCACATATAGCAAAATATATGACATTTTCTGTAATGCAGGTAGCATATGTCTTAAAAATAAATTCAGTTTTTGTTACAAGATGTATGAAAACTAGCCCTGTATTAATTTCACTATAAAAACACAGTTATAACATGGTTTCTGTATTTGCGCTTTTCCCAGTTAGGGGTCACCACAGCAGAACTCCGGTCCGCTAATGATTGGCAGTGGATTTTTATGGTGTCGAGTTACCAGCCTGACACCCAACCTTCAAAGAAGGCACACCCATTCACACACACACCTACCTGCATGTCTTTAAATGTCAGTCGACCACGGGGAGGACGTGCAGACTCCACACAGAAGGCGCTCCAGCCGAGAATCAAACGGGAGAACATCTTGCTGTGAGGTGACAACGCTAACCACTGCGGCTATTTCTTTATATTGGTACATACTTTTCCAGACATATCTTTATAACAGAGCATCTGTTTCAAATGTCTCTCTCCACTGTAAGTAAAACTTGGTTGTGTACCTACAATATGTCTAATGTCACTACTAGATTGTAAAATGGTCCATTTTCAGTATGCCTATTAAATTTAGTAATATATCTTATATGCCTTTGTTCCTTATCATAATTACTAATATTAGTCCTGGTCACTGGACAATTCAAGTATGGTATACCAACATTATCACGTTCTCCCATTACATTTCTCCTTACTTTTTCTATTAATGCTTCATTATAACCTCTTAACTTAAAATCTTTAGTCATATAATCTAAATCAGGAACAAAAGCTTTATCTTTAGTATTCAACCTTCTGGTTCTTAAGAATTGTCCTTTCAACACATTCGGATATATATGTCTTGGATGCATACTTCTAGAATGTACATATCAAGTAGCTTGCACTTCTTTTCTATAAATTTTATTTCAAATTTCATATCCCTATAAATAACACAAATATCTAAAAAAATTGATCATTATGTCAGAAAGTTTCACATCAGCTATTAAAAATTGAGTCTCATTCTGTAGTTCAGTAACAAAATTGTTCAGGTCACATATTGCACCCCCCCAAAGCAAAAATATGTTGTCCACAAATCTTTTAAAAAACAATAGCTTCTCATTGTTATATCCATTCTGCATCTCACTATTCAATATATACTGCTCTTCCCACTTAGATAGTACTAGATTAGCATAGGCATTTGCAACGGGAGTACCCATAGCTACTCTCATCTGTTGATGAAACAATACATCATTAAAAATTAACACATTGTTATACAACACAGTTTCTAACATAGAGCATAACATCTCAATTTTATATGCAGTATAATCAGTATGCAGTAATAAATATTACCTTACAGACTGTACACCAAAATCACTGGGGATAATGATAAACAGTGACATTATATCCATAGTAACTAAAATAAAAAATGTACTAACATTTTTATTTTTATCTGACCATTCTCTCAATGATGTCAAAAAAATCATTGGTGTCTTTAACACTTTGACTGAACTTCAACAGAGGACTCAATTGCTGTTCTAAATATTTAGATAAAGGGGTAGTAGCCCATTTATTCCTAGATACAATTGGTCTCATAGGAGGCCTGCAAATATTTTTATGTAACTTTGGCAGGCCACATATAATGGGTATTATATGGTGTGACATGTACAGGAAGTTATACACTTCAGGTACTATAAGTCCATCCATAAGTAACTCATGCAAGAAGCTTTTTATCGTAAAAATCAAGCTATTTCACTATAGTGAAACTAACCTTCTTAAAGGTCATGGTACCATCAAGTAATACATTAATTCATTATATAACTCAACATCCATAATCACAACTTTACCCTCCTTATCTGTTTGTTTTACAGTCATGTCACAATTATTAATAAGTATCTTTACTGAATTCCTTTCATCTTCTTCTTCTTCTTTCGGCTTTTCCGCCACGGATGAGCCACAGCGGATCACTTTCCCGCACATTGAATGGCAGTGGAGTTTTACAGTACATGCAGACTCCGCACAGAAGGCACCCCAGTGCAGCAATGCTAACCACTGCACCACTGTGGCCGCCCTTACTGAATTCCTTTCATAATGCTCTAAATTATAATACTTATTTTGACTAGTCTTTACATAAAACATATCATATATGTCTTGTTCACACATTTCAATAAATGCTTTAACCACAGGTGTACATATAGGTAAAAACACACTTGTCCTGTTAAGATTTGTATTTTGTATGTCCATAGCGTTATTAAACAAAAGTTTTAAATCAATGCTAAATGAAAATATTCTCAATTCAGTTAAAATTTCACTTAGGTCATTTATTATTATTATTATTTAAGATTCCAGATTGCTGGGCTGGCAGTATCTCCTTTTGTTACACCTCTATATAAATCATATTAATATCCACAAATGACATATAGTTATTTACAAAATTACAGCTAGCTGGGCTGGCAGTATCTCCTTTTGTGACAACCAAGACTATATATTCTTTGCTGTGAAGGAGATATAGGCCTCCCTGAAACTGACTACATGTAGAGATTGGCAATCAGTCTCTACGATGACATAGGTTTTATGTCATTATTCAAAACAGCTGCACATATGATAAGATATGCACCAAGGAAACTGTTTGCTACAAAATCCCAAAACAAGGTAGACTTGAATTTCTGTACATATGCTCTGAGTAGTTGGTGCTGGGTGTGTTTCCCATTAGGTATAACAATCCTTCAGGACAAGAATTACATAAGCATTCTAGTAGTACTCTAACTCCCCCAGGACAACAACTCATAAAACTACTGTCATAATGCATACATTATGTATTTTCAAACAACAAATAAATATAGCTATACTTATGAGAGTGGAGCCGAAAAGGTAGCACCTATCTTATACAATCTGTGTTCCAGGTCATAGCCTGTAGTGGTTTTTCACCCTGCAGCTCTACAAATTATTTTTCACCATGATGAGGCTCACTGCATTCCCCTTGTACTTATTTCTCACAAGCTCAGGTGTCTACTCACAGAAATTATGCAAATAAGGACTCAAATAATTATTTTCTGTGAACGAATTAACTTGTGCATTGTGCTTATTTACAAAGGTTAGTGTCCACTTCTAAAATGTGTTCTGCACTCACCTAGAGACTTACAGGAACCCTAGCACATGGTGTCCATACACTGCATGATGTATTCGTGGCACGTAAGTTATGTCACAGCTTAGAAATAGTGGTGTCAATTTACAGACCTTACAGCACAGTGCATAAATACTGCAATATGGTGCATATAACTGACAGGCCCACAACATGTCATGCACTGAGTTACCACGTAATGGATGCAGTAGGAGAACTGGCTCACACGTATGGATTGCAAAATGGTGATATTTGTGTGACAGAAACCATTGGTGGAAAGGGTGGTCTCAATGGACCTTGCAGGATACATATTTTTTTGCTGAGGAAACTACAATATTCATCCACTTACTCTAATATGCAGGAGGGGAATAAGGGCCCACAATGTAAAAAGAGCTTGGAATGCTCAGGAAAAAGCTGTAACAGATGCAATGGTATTCCCACACACAGGTGAGCAATGTCTCCACTATTATAGTGACCTCAAATATGCCATCCAGACCTCCTTGGCTGTTGAGAGGCCAAGATTACAGTTGCAGCACCAGAGATGTACTTCAAGTAAAATTTGTCTTACCTACACATACATATTGTCAGAGTGTGTGGTAGCCACTGATCTTACCCACTCCTGTTTCCATGTCTCTTTGTCTCTCTGTCTCTTGCTCTCTCTCTCTCTCCATGGCCCTATAAGCAATATTGGAGAGTGCGCTTCTGCACAGGAAGAGGACTGAGTGCCTTACCAGGTGCTGGGGTGAGTATGTTTGTCACATACTGTAAAGGTAAAAGTATTGACACATCTCTGAACAGATATGCATGTTGCAGGCAGACTGAATATGTTGAAAACTTATAGCTGTAGTCTGTAAGTTTTGATTTGTACTGCCAATTTCATTCTAAGTTCAAAAGTAGAAGTATATGTGTTTAAAGTTTTTGGTGTGTGTGTTTGAGTGGAAACTTCAATAGAATTGTACAAGTAGCTCAACATGTTCAAGGCATTGTCTTTTTAGACTAAATATGCTGTTTCATGTGGGTTTGATTCATAAGGTTGTGCATTGTGCCACCATTGGTAAATGGGGGGGTGCTATCATTTTAAGTACAGTACCCATAATATAAGACAAAAAATATGAATGAGTTGGATTTTTTCTATTGTACACTTACTCTTCTCTCTCCCTTCCCATTTTTCTTTACCCTTTTATTATATACACTTATTTTATGTTTATGTTATTTTTCTCCATTTACTTTACAGTTATATGCAGCAGCATCTAGACTTATGATCATCACACCAGCAAGGGCTCCCTGCCCCACATGTGGCAACAACATCCACCCCACCTGCGGACCAGCCTGCCACAATCTCAGCAGCAGGAAATACACAGTCCAGCCCTGCAATAGATGTTGTGCCCATCAGTGGTGGTGGTCGTGGCAGTGGGGGTGACACCATTGTGGCACATAAACAGCTGACAGACATTGTGGTGGACCTGACTAACCAATGCTTAAATGCTCACATCAGTCATCTGGAGGACATCTTCCCATAGCTCACTAAGTCAAGTCTATGGTCCTCATACTTCTCAACTGTCCAGATATTTGCAGAATGTCCAGATTTTTGCCTCATAATTTTAGTCTTTTCCTAATAAAATTTTGTTTTTCTGGCAAACTATTGGCAAATCATAACAGAATGAAGGCAGAAAATATTGACCGCCCTTTTGAATTTCAGATTTCATACCCTGCAGAAAATGAATGCTAATGCAAAACCCAGTATTCTATCAATGTTCTAAGTCTATAAGAGCATTGATTAAAAATTGTTCCTTTTTTGGGCCTTTATCCCCCCATTATTTATGGCTTTGTCCAGATTTTTTGCTCTATGACATTGAGAGATATGCATGCCCTACATTAATAGAGATCCCCATTTGAGGGAGCCACTGAGACATTTAAGTGCCCACTAGATCATGGACAGCTCAGATGTCAGGTAAGCTACCAGTTCCTACACCCCGGCATGGTATTACCCTCTGTTTGGTGTGTGTGCTCATCCTTGTTTGCTCTCCAATATTTCCAAACACAATTTTCTACCCTTTGTTTGACTGATAGCCACATCTTCCTTGTGTTCCCCCTCCCTCATTGTGTCAGCACCACTCCTGTCAGTCTTGTCTGTCATATATTTTTAAGTGTTCTTGCTACCTACCACAACCCTCTTACCATCCTCTTTCTTCCCTTATTTATTTCCACAGCACACCTTCCATTCATGAATATAAAATGGGCACCTGACCCTAAAATATATTATCCATCCTTTCCCACCTCCATCATTCTTCAGATTTCATCTTATGTCCCATCCTCTATGTCCACTCCCCCGTTTCATAACATTTTAATAATCCAATTTCTACCCTTTAAGTTGGTCATAAACAGACAAAAACACCATTATGATCTACTTCACCATTATGCCCTACAGCACCTAGTCTTTCAAGGGGAAGATGGTGCACACCACCTACATTGACTTGGCCAAATCCTTCGATACTATTGCTCACTCAGGTATAATAGATACACTCTCTCAACTAAGGAGAAAGTCACGATTAGGTGTCTGTCAGGTTCCAGAATCCACCATATCACACATGCACTCAAGTCTCTCAACAACAGGTACTGTTATGACTCTGTCATAGTCCATGTTGGCATGAATGACTTGAGATGTACCTCTCTGGACTATATGAAGATAGACATGATTGAGCTCACTGATTATGTGTCCCAGGCAGTTATGTCTCTAGCCTTAAGCAGCATTCTGCTGTCACCCAGAATGATGCCTCAATACAAACAGAAAATGATTGACTTTAACAGTTGGCTTAGTTTCTGGTGTCATTCCAGGGAGATCCTGTACCTGACAGCCTGGGAAGATATGATTGACAGACCACGATGCTTTGCCAGAGATGGCCTGCATCTGTCTCACCTGGGCTTCAGGCTTCAGGCAGAGGCTCTTGGGTCCCCTATAGTGCCTTTTTTAGGAAAAGTGATGAGGTTAAAACTACCAACATAAAATGTTCAACAAAACACAAATTAAAGGTCATACTGCTAAATGCTTGGAGTCTAAACATGAAACTGCACTCATTGCAAGCATTTCTAATCCTGGAAAATGCTGACAACTGTGCAGTCACAGAAACCTGGATGAAAGCTGTGGAGAGCATCCCAGCCTTACCTGGTTATTCATCCTATCATACATTCAGACCCCAAACTGTGGGATTTAAAGCCAAAGAAGATGGAGTTGCAATATACATTGAAGACATACACACCTCCAGGCTGATCAAACAGTATGGTGCACAGGAGACACTCCAGGTGCAGCTAACTATTGACAAGACCACTATTCAAATTATAGCTAGCCTACCAGCCCCCAAATCTGACTCAAGATGCCCAATCTGCCTATTTGGACCTGTTCAAATCTATCATGATTCAACCCTTTACCCTGATCTTGGGTGACTTTAACCTCCCAAACATAGACTGGAAGAACTTCTCATGTCAGAACACAAATGCCCAGAGATTCCTTAATTTTGTCAATGCAAATGCCTTGGAACAGCTAGTTGATAACCCACAAGGGGTGATGATATCTTGGACTTGGCATTAATCAACATGTGTAACCACTGCAGCATCCCTATACTATGATCCTTCCTGGTAAGATCAACAAGACTTATTGGTGGGACAGATTTGTGTCCCAGAGACTCCCCCATCTGTGGAATAGACTCCCTCTCCACATCAAGCAGAGTACCTCTTTACCCATTTTTAAGTGCAACTTGGATAACTGGATGGGAAACAGAAAGTATACCCCTGGGATTCCACCCATGTCCCTGCTGGACAGGGGCATTGGGTGCTGATTTGACTAAACATGGGCTAAACTCTTGGCTAGGCTTATAAGGGCCTCAGGGCCAATAGCCTAGTAAACTCCTATGATCCTATGAACTAGGCATCAATCCATATATTATCAGATGGGTAGCAAACTGGCTCACTGATAGAAACCAGCTAGTCAAAATAGGGGAAGCCACCTCAAGTAGTAGACCCGTAACAAGCGGTGTACCCCAGGGATTGGTCTTGGGGCCTCTGCTGTTTGGGATATACTTCTCAGAGGTGCAGGCCAAATCTAGTGCATTATGTTTGACCAAGTTTGCAGATGACTACAAGCTGGGTGCTGTCATCTATTCCCCTAGTGATGTGGACATCTTCCAAGAGGGCCTCACCCAAACAAATGACTGGTGCCAGAAACATGACCTCAAATTGAAAGCCAAAAAATGCATCATCATCCCTTTTGAGGAGAGTGACATCCCCACAAATTATCACATTGATAATAAGGTCCTAAGCATGCAATAAGTCGTGAGAGACTTGGGCACCCAGGTTGATAGCTAACTGACATTTGATCACCATATTACCTCTGTTGTACTGAAAGCTTTATACATGGCCCACTTCATTAGTAAGTGTATCTCATCCAGTGACAAGGTTGTCACAACATCCCTGTATTCTTCCCTTATAAGACCCCTATTTGAGTACAATGTCCCTTTCGGCATGCACCTCAGAAAGCACATGCAGACGCTGGAGAGGCCACAGAGATTCTTCACCCGGAGAATCCAGGGCCTCAAACATCTACCCAACACAGATAGGCTAAAAGCCCTGTCCCTCTGCTCAGTCTCCTACACACTCATCAGAGGTGACCTCTGTCTGGCATACAAAGCAATCTCAGACCCTGCCCTGATGGGACAGCTGCATACCGGCAAGTCAAGCTTCACTTGAGTATCCAGCATGTGCGACTTCAACCTGGTCTGTGACATCAGCAGGACAGATTTGCATCCCAGAGACTCTACCTTTTTTGGAATAGACTCCATCCTCATGTAAAGCAGAGTACCTCATTAATCCTTTTTATGCACAACCTGAATAACTGGATGGGGAACAGAAAATACACCCCTAAGATTCCATCAGTGTCCCTGTTGGACAGTGGCATAGGGTGCTGACTTGTTGGAACATGGGCTAAACTCTTGGCTAGGGCCTCAGGGCCAATAGCCTAGTAACTTCCTATGATCCTATGATTATGATGTCCTTTTAATGCTTCTACATGACTTCTTCTTCTTGTATGTGTGTGAACACAAAACTGCTTTTGGGGATGTACAAAAGTCACTGCTTTTTCTTGTCTTTTCCAGTGGTCTCAACTTAGTGGTACATGCTTTACTGCAAAAGCTGATGCAGCTGCAAGCAGGTTATTTAATGAGGTCCTTGTCTTGCACGGGTCTTTATTATTTCAACAAAACAGCACATCATCGAAAACAACAACCTCAAACTTCTAACCAAGAAATCTAAAAACATCGAAAGCTCAGAACAGCGAATTTTTTCCCTGGGAAAAAAATTCATTGTTCCGAGAAACACACACACAACACAAGCACACCAAAAAAACAACAATCCATACACATACACTTAAAATCCTACATCTAACCCTACACTAAATTGTGCATACAGTACTATCTATCCACTGTCCTTAACCCAAACCCTAACCCTAAGGTCCATCACTATCACACAATCACCACACCCGCGCCCTAACCCTAACTCACATACCCCGCCCTAACCCTAAAGTCTGTCACTATCGCACTCTCACCTCACCCGTGCCCTAACCCAAATTCACATACCCTGCCCTAACCATAAAGTCTATCACTATCACACACTCACCTCACCAGTGCCCTAACCCTAACTCACATACCGTGCCCTAACCCTAACGTCCACACAATCGCACACTTACCTGAACCCAACCCGTAACTTTCCACCACAGTGCTAAAAATAGCAAAGCCACAGAAATGGACAACCAAATTCTTTCCCTAGGAAAAAATTCGGTTATCTGCAGCTTTGCTATTTTCAGCGTTCGCCGTTTTCAGGTCAATATTAGACCATTCAAAGTATTAACACTTTGATGGTCTAATATAGACCCATCTTGCACTATTTTACCTGCTTTTAATTTTAATAATCTCCAAGCCTTTTTGTGCAAACAAGCTAAACAGTGGTGGGCTGGCAATGACTGCACTCACTTTGTTTCTGAAGCCTAGCAATTATTTATGTAGAAGAAAAACAATGTAAACTAAACTAATTTTAATTTGAGTACCATTTTCTGTGATATAAATGAATAAAATACTATAATGAAAAAATGTTCTTCTATATTAATTAAGATATCTCGGGAATAAAATACTATTCCAGCCTATTTCAAAGAAACATATTATTCCCATTTTCAAAATCTGAAAATTTAAGTGAAGCTATAAGTTATAAACTGGTTAGCTGGGCATCTAGTTTATTCTAAACAAAAAAAGGAGAGCCCTACTTAATAAAACTGAATAAAATATGGTTGGTCTTCTAAAATCTAGAAGTCCTTCAGCGTGGTTACTTTAAAGGTCATTCATGGTTTAATAATATGACTGAATTATTTTGTGACTGTATTTTTTTATTTGGATGTTTGTCATGTTTGCAGTGTTAGATATTTGAATCTTTCCAAATTGTTATGAGGGGTTGTGCACTAGCCCAAGTTTGAGAAGTCTTTAAGAATCTTACTAATACATGTATTGTTAAATAGACTGTTGAGTCTTTTATAGGAAGAGCTATGCAGCCCAGAGTGAAGTCTTGGCAATGAATATTATTGTCATTAGTGGTGTATCCCATGGATTTGTTCTGGGCTGCACTTTCTTTAATAGCATTATTACACAGACACCATATCAAATTCTAAACCTTCTATCACCATATCTAAATAACTCTGCTTAACCCTATCTTTTAATGTAAACGCTGTATCAATTTTAATTTTAATTTTACTGCATTGTTGTAATTATTGCTGCTTGGAGCTTTTCTCCCCGGGCCTCTACTGAAAATGGACATGTATCCAGTTAGACTAGCCCGGTCAACAAATGTAAAATAAATAAATAAATAAATAAAATTAAAATGTGGCATAATAAACATGCAGATGGATATACAACTTTAAAAATCACCCTCACTGACAGAACCATGTTGTGTTAATGACTAAAACTAAATAAGTTAGCAAAGATTAGCTTGAGCCATAATGTAAATTTTAACAAAATATTTACAGAGCAGGCAAAACTCAAAATAAGGTACCACAATACAAAGCTCTTTCTTGTAATTTATAAAGGGTTCCTTTTAAGCCTAGCATTTCTAGAATTATTAAATATTCTACAATTTTGACATTGTGAAGACATGTATTATGCATTATGGGTGCCTAAATAATATCAGGATGTGCAGTGAGGTCTATTAGCATAATGTTCTGCTAGCAGCAATGAAGTATGTTTCTACTCTTTCAGTATTTTAAATATAATCTCCTTTCCTCCTTCAAATCAGAAGTCATTAAATGATTGCGCACGTCTCTAGGGAATATTACTTTCCCACTTCAGTTTCAATTTACTGGTCAATTCAGCCTATTTGTGATGTTAACACAATATTTTGTAACAGCAGATATTCCCACCTTCTCCCTGTCCTGTCTTCCCTTCTAAATCTGGTTAGTGAACATTCAATGAGTGTAGTGTCTTCTGTGCCACATTGAATCCAACAGCTGCATGGCAGAGAGTTGTAGGGTATCTTTTCACCTGATTATTTAACTATTAGTGTGCTTCATTATTTTGCACACTGTATTCGGCTTTGCTGGTGTTACATACATATGTGGCATGCATATTGTACAATCAAGTAGGGATTCATAAGAGGGAAATAGGAAATATAGAAGCAGTTCAAATGGGGGCAGGCAGCACACCCTGTGGCACACTATTCCCCTGGTTTTAATATGCATTTCTCTTGAACAAACTAGAACACTGTACACTTGATGCATACAAGTTGTTTTGTGCTATCCTGTATTCTGATGAGTACAGTTTTTAATAGCATACTTAGTGCCAGTTTTTAATTCCATTTTTTTCTGAGCTACATTGATTTTGATTGTACAAGCCAGGAAGCTCACTGCAGTGTTTTTTCACGTTTTTCTTTTGTTATATGATCATGCTGCCAGTATATATAAGTAAGGGGGTGTGGATGTCTATTTCTCCCACATCTTCCAATGTACAAGAAGCCTCCTTAGATGCTGCAAAATAATGGCCACAGCATAAAATCATTCCAGTAGGGGAATTACTAATTTAAAAACAGAAGATGTGTCTTCTACTGGAGATAACATTGATGTCTCAATAGAGATTTGCAGATCAATAGGACATTCCACATCAGTGTTTTGTACTTCTTTGGGAACTGAGACAACAGCCTGAACAACTGAAGGTATTTCTTTTCATGGACAGAAGAGCAGATCCTCTGATGAACCCCCAAATATGCTGACTGATGTAAATCATTTGGAGATAGCCTTCTAACCCCAATACACCAACCCCTTGTAGTTCATAAATCAAAGAACTGGGCAGTATGGATATGCAATCTACAAACTTCTCTGTAGACACCTTGATGAATATGGGCATCTTGAGACAATGTAGCAATTGTATCATGTTTACTGACAACCACTTAATCACAGTATGCAGTAGCTATACTTGCACAAAGGCACTGGAGGCTAAACTCTGCCATACAAATGCATATCAGGTTGTTAAAACTATGCACACAGTAACCAACTCACATATTATACACCACACACACTGAATAGCATATGTTGAGGCACTTAAAAACAATCTTCCTCAGCAACAAAGATTGCATAATCCACTCATTATCAAAGCTATGCCTCAGCAAGCCAAAGGCACTCAGAAAATACAGCACCTAACACCACATACTGTCACTCTAACTGGAGCTCCAAACACTAAGCTACTAGAGTAAGTAAACACAGTTCCCAAGGCTCTCATAATAGGGGGCTCCTTTGTAGGATATATTGATGCCCCTCTAACTAGGCTGAACAAGCAGAAGATAACTGTTAGTTGCTTATCTGGAGCCAGAATCCACCAAATCACATATGCACTCAAGTCATTACACTACAGGTACCAGTATGATTCCATCATAGTCTATGTAGGTATAAATGATCTGAGATATACCTTCTTGGACTATATGAAGAGAGATATTATGGAGCTTTCTGACTATATGTCTGAGCTGGTACGAGACTACCACTGAGCAGAGAATTACTATCACTGAGGATAATGCCACAATATGAGCACTTATTCACTAATTTCAACAACTGGCTGTCTTTCTGGTGTCATTCTAAGAGGAAACAATATTTGTTAGCTTGAAAAGACATGATTAACAGACCAAGTTGCTTTACCTAGGATAGTCTGCACCTCTCCATTCTCATCTTTTGAATACTGTCTAAAATTTTATCCACTCCCATATTGTGTTTTTTAGGCAGTACCAAATTGACAAACCTAATGATTGATTTCAACAACTGGTTGTCTTTCTGGTGTCATTCTATGGGGAAACAATATTTGTTGGCTTGTGAAGACATGGTTAACAAACCATGTTGCTTTGTCAAGGATGGTTTGCACTTCTGCCCTCTATGCTTTCAAATACTGGCTCAGACTTTATCCACCCCCATACTGCCTTTTTCTGGCAATACCAAATTGATAAACCTAGCAACATAGAAAAATCATCTCAATTGAACCTCAAGATGTTACTGCTCATAGCCAGGAGCCTAAAGAAAAAACAACACTCCCTCCAAGTGATCCTCACACTAGAGAATATAGACATCTGTGGAGTTACCTAAACATGGTTTTAAGCAGCAGAGAGTACCCTAGCAGTGCAAGATTTCACAGCCTTCCACACATCTAGACCAGTAGCTGCACAGGCAAAGGCTAAAGGAGGAGGTTTCTCAATATACATCAATAACAAGCATACCTCTAGGGTGGCCAGACAGGATGACATGCTGAAAGTCTTCCACATGCAGATCACCATAGACAAAATACCATACCATATCCTAAAAAGCTATAGGTCACTTTACATGTCCCAAGAAGTTGATTCATGGACTTTCTAAATACAAACACCCTGACCAAATAGTTAATATGCTCACTACAGGTTTCAATATACTGGGCCTCGTGCTTAAACATATGGGAGAATGTTGCAACCCCCCACCCCACATGTCATCTTTCCTGGTAAGGTCTGACCATAAAGCTGTCTCCTTCGAAATCAAAATCAACTCTGCAAATCCCATTCAATACTCTAATAGTTAGGAACTATTCTAAGGCAAATTATCTTTTATTAGGTGATGCTTTGTCAAAATTAAATGCCCCTCCAAAACCAGAGAACATAGCAGGCTTTACCAGAAAGGCTCATCCAGACTCTGCTGTGAAGGAAAGGTTAGTTTGTTTTTATTTTTTGTATTTTGTATATTTTAAATACTGTAGTTTGTTTTCTTTACCTTGTGTTTTACCTGCATTCTGCTTTAACAGCATATTAAAACTTCAAAAGAGACCACAGCTCTCTCTCTCTCTCTTCTGAGTCAGGCAGAAATTAGAACTGATCAATTAAGGACTCATTCATAAGATAGAAGGGGTCACTTAAGGTTAATCATTTGTTAACTGAGGGGTGGAGCTAGGAACTAAACCTTCTATTTAAGGGGTAAAATAAAACATT
The DNA here is from genome assembly GCF_019279795.1 of Protopterus annectens. Taxonomy (NCBI): domain Eukaryota; kingdom Metazoa; phylum Chordata; order Ceratodontiformes; family Protopteridae; genus Protopterus; species Protopterus annectens. Next base: position 205,474,342 of record NC_056730.1, read on the forward strand.
TCTGAGCTTTACCAGAAAGGCTCATCTAGACTCTGCTACACTTTGCTGTGAAGGAAAGGTTAGTTTGCTTTTATTTTTTGTATTTTGTATATTTTAAATACCGTAGTTTGTTTTCTTTACCTTGTGTTTTACCTGCATTCTGCTTTAACAGCATATTAAAACGTCAAAAGAGACCACAGCTCTCTCTCTCTTCTGAGTCAGGCAGAAATTAGAACTGATCAATTAAGGACTCATTCATAAGATAGAAGAGGTCACTTAAGGTTAATCATTTGTTAACTGAGGGGTGGAGCTAGGAACTAAACCTTCTATTTAAGGGGTAAAATAAAACATTTCTGAGCTTTACCAGAAAGGCTTATCTAGACTCTGCTACACTTTGCTGTGAAGGAAAGGTTAGTTTGCTTTTATTTTTTGTATTTTGTATATTTTAAATACTGTAGTCTGTTTCCTTTACCTTGTGTTTTACCTGCATTCTGCTTTAACAGCATATTAAAACTTCAAAAGAGACCACAGCTCTCTCTCTCTTCTGAGTCAGGCAGAAATTAGAACTGATCAATTAAGGACTCATTCATAAGATAGAAGAGGTCACTTAAGGTTAATCATTTGTTAACTGAGGGGTGGAGCTAGGAACTAAACCTTCTATTTAAGGGGTAAAATAAAACATTTCTGAGCTTTACCAGAAAGGCTCATCTAGACTCTGCTACACTTTGCTGTGAAGGAAAGGTTAGTTTGCTTTTATTTTTTGTATTTTGTATATTTTAAATACCGTAGTTTGTTTTCTTTACCTTGTGTTTTACCTGCATTCTGCTTTAACAGCATATTAAAACGTCAAAAGAGACCACAGCTCTCTCTCTTCTGAGTCAGGCAGAAATTAGAACTGATCAATTAAGGACTCATTCATAAGATAGAAGAGGTCACTTAAGGTTAATCATTTGTTAACTGAGGGGTGGAGCTAGGAACTAAACCTTCTATTTAAGGGGTAAAATAAAACATTTCTGAGCTTTACCAGAAAGGCTCATCCAGACTCTGCTATACTTTGCTGTGAAGGAAAGGTTAGTTTGCTTTTATTTTTCTATTTTGTATATTTTAAATACTGTAGCTTGTTTTCTTTACCTTGTGTTTTACTTGCATTCTGCTTTAACAGCATATTAAAACTTCAAAAGAAACCACAGCTCTCTCTCTCTCTTCTGAGTCAGGCAGAAATTAGAACTGATCAAGTAAGGACTCATTCATAAGATAGGAGGGGTCACTTAAGGTTAATCATTTGTTAACTGAGGGGTGGAGCTAGGAACTAAACCTTCTATTTAAGGGGTAAAATAAAACATTTCTGAGCTTTACCAGAAAGGCTCATCCAGACTCTGCTATACTTTGCTGTGAAGGAAAGGTTAGTTTGCTTTTATTTTTGTATATTTTAAATACTGTAGCTTGTTTTCTTTACCTTGTGTTTTACTTGCATTCTGCTTTAACAGCATATTAAAACTTCAAAAGAGACCACAGCTCTCTCTCTCTCTTCTGAGTCAGGCAGAAATTAGAACTGATCAATTAAGGACTCATTCATAAGATAGAAGAGGTCACTTAAGGTTAATCATTTGTTAACTGAGGGTGGAGCCAGGAACTAAACATTCTATTTAAGGGGTAAAATAAAACATTTCTGAGCTTTACCAGAAAGGCTCATCCAGACTGTGCTACACTTTGCTGTGAAGGAAAGGTTAGTTTGTTTTTAGTTTTTGTATTTTGTATATTTTAAATACTGTAGTTTGTTTTCTTTACCTTGTGTTTTACCTGCATTCTGCTTTAACAGCATATTAAAACTTCAAAAGAGACCACAGCTCTCTCTCTCTTCTGAGTCAGGCAGAAATTAGAACTGATCAATTAAGGACTCATTCATAAGATAGAAGAGGTCACTTAAGGTTAATCATTTGTTAACTGAGGGGTGGAGCTAGGAACTAAACCTTCTATTTAAGGGGTAAAATAAAACATTTCTGAGCTTTTCCAGAAAGGCTCATCTAGACTTTGCTGTGAAGGAAAGGTTAGTTTGCTTTTATTTTTTGTATTTTATATATTTTAAATACTGTAGTTTGTTTTCTTTACCTTGTGTTTTTCTTGCATTCAGCTTTAACAGCATATTAAAACTTCAAAACAGACCACAGCTCTCTCTCTCTTCTGAGTCAGGCAGAAATTAGAAGTGATCAATTAAGGACTCATTCATAAGATAGAAGAGGTCACTTAAGGTTAATCATTTGTTAACCGAGGGGTGGAGCTAAGAACTAAACATTCTATTTAAAGGGTAAAATAAAACATTTCTGAGCTTTACCAGAAAGGCTCATCCGGACTCTGCTACACTTTGCTGTGAAGGAAAGGTTAGTTTGCTTTTATGTTTTGTGTTTTGTATATTTTAAATACTGTAGTTTGTTTTCTTTACCTTGTGTTTTACCTGCATTCTGCTTTAACAGCATATTAAAACTTCAAAAGAGACCACAGCTGTCTCTCTCTCTTCTGAGTCAGGCAGAAATTAGAACTGATCAATTAAGGACTCATTCATAAGATAGAAGGGGTCACTTAAGGTTAATCATTTGTTGACTGAGGGGTGGAGCTAGGAACTAAACCTTCTATTTAAGGGGTAAAATAAAACATTTCTGAGCTTTACCAGAAAGGCTCATCCAGACTCTGCTACACTTTGCTGTGAAGGAAAGGTTAGTTTGCTTTTATTTTTTGTATTTTGTATATTTTAAATACTGTAGTTTGTTTTCTTTACCTTGTGTTTTACCTGCATTCTGCTTTAACAGCATATTAAAACTTCAAAAGAGACCACAGCTCTCTCTCTTTTGAGTCAGGTAGAATTTTTTTTCCTGCCCTCCCACCCAGTCATAGTTGTCTTGTTAAATACCACTGTCTTTCTAGTTTGCTGCCTCTTATGTTAATCTGACCATATATCTCATTTCCTCTCTACTTTCAGTGGCTTGTGTGAGTAATCACTAAATCAAAAACCCCTCCCCTTCAACTATTTAAATTTATTAGCCATCCTACTGTATTCCATAGTACCAGAATACAAAAGTGACCACCCTTTCAACCCATCTTGCTGTTTTAAAAATAGTAACTCTCCACTAAACCTTAACTTTTTAAACAGGTAAAACTTAACTTTCCTACTTTCACGTCTACCTTCTCTAGTGCACACTGCAGTGTGCATTTTTTTCATCTTACTTTTAAGCATCCCTTTGACTAGCACTTTCTCTAATACCTGCTGGAAAGCACTAGGAAGCCTTAAACTGATACAAGCACTCAACTCTCCTTGTTAATAAGGAGAAATTAATAGTAGGCACTAAACAGCCTATAATTGCAAAGTACCTTGCTAAGGTAAGGGAAAACAGCTCCTGTACTTTACAAAAAAAAAAAAAAAAGCATCAAACCAGGCATGTCCAAGGGTCAGCTTCCGGTGATTTCTCCTGTCCACCTGGTGAATCTGGGCATACTGGGGCAATGCAGCAATTGCCTCATGTACACAGACAACCCTCTCCTCTTACCACCCAACACTACAACCTGTGAGAGATGCACTTACATAGCCAAAATGGAAGCAAAGCTGTCTTCACCCAAGATTGTGCTAGACAGTCAAGAGGAGAAGGTTAACACCCCCACTACACCTCAAGCAACACATAGCCCTTCTAAACCCACACCACTAACACCCACATATAGCAACACTAAATCCACATATGCAGAGGCCCTTAACTGTAACCCGCCCAAGCAACAAGGACCTCTGAAGCTGAAACGCAAACAAACACCAATCACAACCAAAGTGTCACATAGTTGAAAACACCTGTGTGCCACCCAGCAACAGCCCCTAAGGCAAGACAATGTACCGAACACTTTAGTCATAGGTGACTCTATAGTCTGGCACACAGATGTCCCTCTCACCAGATTGAACAAGGAGAAAATTACAGTCAGCTGCCTGTCGGGTGCCAGGATCCGCCACATAATGCATGCACTCAAGTCACTCCACAACAAGTACAAATATGACTCTGTCATTGTCCATGTTGGAGTGAATGACTTGAGACGTACCTCCCTGGACTTCATGAAAAGAGTCATGGAAGAGCTCTCAGATCATGTGGCCCAGGCAGGTATGACCCTAGCCCTGAGTAGCATCCTGCCTTCGCCCAGAATGATACCACAATATAAGGACAAAATGATTGACTTCAACAATTGGCTAAGCTTCTGGTGTCATTCAAAGGGGATCCAGTATCTGTCTGCCTGGGACGACATGATTGACCGACCACGATGCTTTGCCAGAGATGGTCTTCACCTGTCGCCTCTGGGATTCAGGTTACTGGCTAAGGCTCTTGCCACCCCTATAGTGCCTTTTTAGGCAAAGTTCAAAGAACAAAATCACCACCGTAACAGGTGCAAGCATACAAAATCTGAAGGTAATGCTACTCAATGCTAGAAGTCTAAACCTCAAAATGCACTCTCTTGAGGCACTCCTAAAAATGGAGAACATCGATATCTGTGCAGTAACTGAGACCTGGTTCAAGGCTCCAGAGAGCACCCCTGCAATACCAGGCTACAACTCTTACCACACTTTTCGGCCACCAAAGCAGGACCAAAACACTAAAGGTGGAGGAGTGTCAATATTCACCAAGGATATTCACACCACAAGGCTAGTTGCCCAGTTGTTAATTTAACTGCTGAGGCTGCCCACTAAAGTGTGCTAGCCTGTGTAAATCGATTTTACTGTTTGCCTAATTGCATTTCTGTGTGCTTTCCTGAAAAAACAAAAAACAAAAAACAAAAAAAAAATACTCCTTGTTTTCCCGCCTTTGCTCGACTAGTTTGGACCAGTATACAGGCTTTGCTGTATTCTGGGCTTTGTGTAGTTCCTGTGTTGGCCATTACTTGGATAGAAGGAAGTTTCTGAGCTCACCAGTGGAAGTGGGGAGCCTTGAGCAGCCTATCTGTCCCTGGGGGAAGTGACCTCAGCACCTGAGCTGTAAATTATTGGTTGCTTTGGACCATTTCTAGCTCTTTTCAAGTTCCCTGTATAAAAATCCGCCTCAGGGCGTTTTAGTTAGGCATAGCGCAGCAGCGGTTATACAGGTTTAAACTATTTCTGGCTCAGCCAAGTCTGCTCTTCAATTTTTCACTTAGAAAGCTCTACTCAGTCTATTTAGCTGTATATATTAGCACTGTTTTTGGGACTTCTAGTCTTAGCAAGCACTCTTATAATAAAGTAAGCACTCTTATACTAAAGTAAGCACTACAGCCATCCACTACCCCCTGTGAATACCCACTTCCCTTAAAGGCACAGCACTCCTTATAATATTCTAGTATGTCGAGTTGTAGACCACTAGCATCCTCTCTTGTTCAGCTGGTTAACCTGGGAATCTTAAGACAATGTTACAATTGTCTCATGTACACAGATAACCCTCTCCTCCTTCCTACTAACACAAATACTTGTGAGAGCTGCAACTATATAGCCAGACTGGAGGCTGAACTCTCTCAACTCAGGACTGGCAAGACCAGACAGGAGGAGAAGGTACCCACACCCGAAGCAAAACCGGTCACACATAAAACCACTACCACTACAAACCAAACACATAAGAACACAAAGACATACTCGGAGGCTCTTATAAAAAACTTACCAAAACAACAGAGGCCTCCAAAGCAGACACCCAGAAATACACCCCCACAAAACGTAACACCTACAACACATACCTCAAACAACAGGTGTGTCACACAATCACAGCCCCTAAGGCAAAACACTATGCCAGAGACATTAGTAATAGGTGACTCTATAGTCAGACACACCGACGTTCCACTTACCAGGCTGAATAAGGAGAGGGTAACGGTGAGCTGCCTATCGGGAGCTAGGATCCGCCACATTACACATGCACTCAGGTCACTCCAAAGCAAGTACAAGTATGATGCAGTCATTGTCCATGCTGGTGTGAATGACCTGAGACGTACTTCCCTGGACTACATGAAAAAAAACATTGAGGAGCTCTCCGATTATGTAGCCCAGACTGGTCTGACCCTGAGCAGCATCCTGCCTTCACCAAGAATGATGCTTCAGTACAAAGACAAAATGATCAATTTTAACAATTGGCTTAATCACTGGTGTCATTCTAGGGGGATCCAATGTCTGTCAGCCTGGGATGACATGCTGGACAAGCCACGTTGCTTCGCAAGGGATGGCTTGCACCTGTCACCACTGGGCTTCCAGATACTGGCCAAGGCTCTTGCCACCCCCATAGTGCCTTTTTTAGGCAATGCACAAAAGACAAATCAACCTCCATAAAAAACAAAAATGGAAAAAAATTAAGGGTAATGCTGATCAACGCCAGAAGTCTAAATCTCAAGATGCAGGCACTCGAAGCACTTCTCAGTTTGGAGAACATCGATGTCTGTGCAGTAACTGAAACCTGGTTCAAGGCTCCTGAGGGCACTCCAGCTACCAGGCTATACCTCATATCATGCTTTTCGGCCTCAAGTTCCAGGCGAACCACAAGGAGGGGGAGTGTCCATTTTCATAAAGGACACCTACACCTCTCGATTGGTGGCTACCCATGAAGCATCAGAAACCATACAAGTCTTACTCACCATAGGCAAAACTGCCATACAACTGGTCGCATGTTATAGAACACCCTCCCAATCCCAGGAATCCCATCAAGCATTCCTGAAAACACTGGAGGATATGAATGTCACACCAAACACCATCATATTGGGTGACTTCAACTACCCCAACATAGACTGGGCCCACTATTCTAGCCCTAACACCCGAGCCCAAAGATTCCTGGAATTCATTAACTCAAATGCTATGGAGCAACTGGTCACTTCTCCTACGAGGAGAGATAATATACTTGACCTGATTATCACAAACATGGGGTCCAAATGCTCCGCACCAGATATAAACCCCTCACTAGTAAGATCTGACCATAAATTGATCACGTTGGATGTACATATCCCACCCCCACCCCCAGAACAAAAGACTACAGTGAAAAATTTTTCAAAAGCTGACTTTACACCCCTTAAGTCAGAAATGATATCCTTTAAACCTACTGGGTTAATGGAAACCACATCCCAAAATGCTGAATCCTACACAACAGCCTTCTACGGACATCTCCAAGAATGCATGGATCAAGCAATCCCAACTAAAACCAAGACCCTCTCCACCAAGGGAAAACGCCCGGTTTGGTGGACCCCGGCTATAAACAAACTGTACAACAAAAGAAGGAAGCTACTGCAGGACAAAGCCAAATCCCACAAGGGGAAGGCTTCCCTGATCAGCACAAGTAAAAAACTACGTTCTCTCATAAAAAACATCTAAAGCCAACTTTGAGAGAAAGATTGCCAAGGATACCAAAGACAATCACAAGGCCTTCTTCAATTATGTCAGAACCTTGGGAGGAAATTCTCAGATATGCTCTGAGTTGGTACACAACGGCAAAAAATTCACTGACCCTACTGACATTGCCAATATTCTGGCAGATAGGTTCAGTGCAAATTTCTCCCCTCCCTCACCCCCTAAAGATGTAGTAATTATCCCTGCTGAATGTAACCTACCTGTCATCTCAGACATACAGGTGAAATCAGCACTCAACAAAGCAAAAAACACAGCATCTATGGGACCCGATGGTATCCCCGGTTGCGTGTTACGTGAACTTCAAGATGAACTAAACCCACACCTAAAAACGCTATTCAATCTTAGCCTCACTACAGGATATGTACCTGAACACTGGCGCACAGCAACAGTGGTCCCACTCCACAAAGGGGGAAATTCTACTGACCCTGGTAACTACTGCCCTATAAGTCTGACCAGCCTGGTCTGCAAGGCTATGGAAAGAATCATCATGGAACTCATAAATGGTGATATTGGAGATCTGCAGACCCTTGATCCCACCCAGTTCGGTTTTGTAAAAGGCAGATCCTGCCTCTTAAACCTGGTTGTCTTCTTCGAGACAGTCACTAGTGCCATCAACGAGGGCAAGGCTGTCCACACTGCCTACTTGGACTTGGCTAAAGCCTTTGACACGATACCACACTCTGGCATCATAGACAAGCTCAGCAGCCTAAATGTAAATCCATATGTCACAAGATGGGTAGCAAACTGGCTAAAAAACAGAACCCATAAGGTCAAAATTGCTGGAGCCATGTCAGACTCAAAACCAGTCACGAGTGGTGTCCTACAGGGCTCAGTCTTGGGACCACTCTTATTCGGCATTTACTTCTCGGATGTGAAAGCAAATATGGGAGGATTATGGCTGACAAAGTTTGCAGATGACTGCAAACTGGGTGCCATAGTTGATTCACCTGCTGACACACACATCCTACAGAAAGGTCTCACTGAAACGGACAACTGGTGCCGGAATCATGGCCTCAAACTTAACACCAAAAATGTATAGTCATCCCTTTGGGAAAAACAAAGTACCCACAAATTATCACATAGACAATAACCCACTGAGTACAGAAGAAGTAATCAGAGACCTGGGGACTCAAGTCGATAGTGACCTCTCCTTTGACAACCATGTTGCCAAAGTGGTCAGAAAGACATTCTACCTTGCCCATCTCATCATGAAGGGATTCTCATCCACATCAAAGGAGGTCATTGTACCTCTATATTCCTCACTTGTCAGGCCCATGATTGAATATAATGCTCCATTTGGGATGTATCTCACCCGGCACATGCAACAACTGGAAAGACCCCAGAAGTACCTCACCAAGAGGATCATGGGTCTCAAACATGTGCCTTATCCAGCTAGATTAAAGAAACTCCAGCTCTATTCAGTAGCATACCGCCTGCTCAGAGGTGATTTGTGCCTAACATATAGGGCCATGTCCAACCAAGAACTGATGGACATGCTCCATCTCAAAAAAGCCAGATCCACCAGAACCATGCGAGCTAAAGATTTCAACCTCTGCACAAATATGAATAAAACATGCTGGAGGGATAGATTCATAACACAGAGTTTACCCGTACTCTGGAACAAAATCCCAGTTCATGTGAGACAGAGCCCTTCATTGGCACTGTTCAAGAAAAATCTCGATGCATGGATGGGAGATCGTAAGTTTACCCCGGGAGTCACCTCAGTGTCACTACTAGACAGAGGTATAGTTTACTAAATAATGGGGTCCCACATGTGTCACTACTAGAGAGGCGCAACTATATAATACGGGGTGGCGTAAGCCACATCATTGTTGGCTAGGCTTGTAAATGCCCCAGGGCAGATAGCCTAGTACACTACTATGAAACTATGAAACTATGAAATACAATGCGTCCGAAATTCTCCAGGTGCAACTAACACTAGGTAAGACTGCAATCCAAATTGTAGCTTGCTACAGATCCCCCACCATACCCCAAGATTCTCACTACACCTTTCTAAACATACTGGAAAATATTAAGATAGAACCAAACACCCTAATACTGGGTGATTTTAACTACCCTGCCATTAACTGGGAAAGCTACTCATGTACCAACACCTTTGCCCAACGGTTCTTGGAATTCATAAATTCCAATGCCCTGGATCAACTAATCCATAGTCCCACCAGGGGCTCCAATATCCTAGACCTGGTCATTGCCAACATGGGAAATTGATGCTCCACACCTATGGTCACCCCCTCGTTAGTCACGTCTGAGCATAAGCTAATCACCCTTAACATCTACATCCCACCCCTACCCCCCAGTAAGGAAACCTCCATAAAAAAACTTCTCCAAAGACAACTTCATGCTACTCAAGTCAGAAGTGACAAACTTCATGGCACCCATGCAGACGGGAGCTGAAAGTTCAACTGCTGAATCCTACACTAAGGCACTGTACGAGCACATCCACTCATGCATAAATAGTGCCATCCCAAATAGAACCAAGATGCTCTCATCCAAAAAAAGAAGCCAATCTGGTGGTCCCCTGCCATAAACAAACTTTACAACAAAAGGAAGAAACTGTTGCAGAAAAGAGGAAAATCCCAGGATGCAAAAAACTTCCTTACCAGCCTCAGTAAGAAACTGAGATCCCTCATAAAATCCTCCAAAGCTAGTTACGAAAATAAAATTGCCAAAGATTCCAAAGACAAAAACAAGGCATTCTATAACTATGTCAAGAATCTAAATGGCAATGCTCAGATCTGCTCTGAGCTAAAACAGAATGGCATTAAATATACTGATCCCAAGGATATTGCCAATAACCTGGCAGATCGATTCGGTGCCAACTTCACCCCCCTCTCTCCCCCTAAATGGCCCATCTCAATATCGGAAAATTGCCAAATTCCAGTAATAACGGCCACACAGGTAAAAAACGCACTCTCCAAAGCTAAGAATACAGCATCCATGGGACCAGATGACATCCCGGGCTGTGTACTACATGAACTACAATATGAACTGGCACCTCACCTAAGTGTCATGTTTAATCATAGCCTCACCTCAGGTTTCATGCCCACTGAGTGGCGCACAGCTACAGTTATCCCACTCCACAAGGGGGGATTCACCTTGTATCCCGGAAACTATAGTCCCATCAGTCTGACAAGCCTTATCTGCAAGGCCATGGAGCGTATTATCATGGAACTTATAAACAAAGACATTGGCAACCTTCAAACACTGGACCCCACCCAGTTTGGGTCCGTGAAGGGCCGATCTTGTCTCCTGAACTTGATTGACTTCTTCGAATCAGTCTCCAGAGCCATGGACAAGGGTAAGGTGGTCCACACAGCCTATCTAGACCTTGCCAAGGCCTTTGACACTATTCCCCACTCTGGAATCATAGATAAACTTACTAAGCTGGGCATTAATCCCTACATCACCCAATGGGTTGCTAACTGGCTTACTGATAGAACACACACTGTAAAAGTAGCCGACTCCAAATACAGCTCCAGACAAGTGACAAGTGGAGTACCTCAGGGTTCAGTCCTGGGACCGCTCTTGTTTGGCATCTACTTCTCTGAAGTACAGGCCAACACTAAGGGACTCTGGATAACAAAGTTTGCAGATGACTGCAAACTGGGAGCCATTATTGAATCCCCAAATGATGTGGATACTCTACAAAAGGGCCTTACAGAAACAGATGCTTGGTGCCAGAGCCATGGGCTCAAGCTCAGTGCCAAGAAATGTATAGTTATCCCCTTTGGGAAAAAACATGTATCCATGAATTACCATATAGGTGGCAGTACACTGAACACCGAAAATTTGATAAGAGACTTAGGGACACAGGTGGACAGTGGTCTCACCTTCGATAACCACATCGCCACAACAGTCAGGAAATCCTTCTATGTGGCACACCTCATCACCCCCCTATGCTGTGGAAAAAATAAATATATGTGTGAGGGAGAGAGCACCTCGCCTTGTTTGTTCAGAAATCTTGACCAATGGATGGGAGGATCGCAGATACCCCAGGGATTACCTCAGTGTCACTGCTCAACAGAAGCACAGCAAAATAATGGTATAGTTCCCCCCCTACTAAAGGGTGGCGTAAGCCACCACAAAACTATGGGCTAGGCTTGTAAATGCCCTCGGGCAGATAGCCTAGTATGAACCTATGAACCTATGAACCTATGAACCTAAGGGCTTTTCATCCAGAAAAAAGAAGGTCATTGTCCCACTGTACTCATCCCTCATTAGACCCATTATAGAATACAATGCCCCGTTTGGTATGTACCTCTCAAGACATCTGCAACAACTGGAAAGGCCACAGAAATACCTCACTAAAAGAATCACAGGCCTAAAGCAGATGCCCTACGCTGACCGCCTTAAAAAACTCCAGCTATACTCTGTCGCATATCGTCTACTCAGAGGCGATCATTGCTTAACATACAAGGCCATGTCAAACCCACAGCTGCTGGACATGCTACACTTAAAGAAATCCCAATCCCTCAGAGCCACATGCTCCAGGGATCTAAACCTTGTCATCACAATAAACAAAACATGCTGGAGGGATAGGTTCCTGACCCAGAGACTCCCCAGACTCTGGAATAGATTGCCCATACATGTCAAGCAGAGTGCCTCTTTGGTCCTCTTCAAAAGGAACCTTGACGATTGGATGGGAGAAAGGAAATTCACCCTGGGGATCACGTCAGTCACCCTGCTACACAGGGGTCCAGGGAAGTAAATAGTGTGGGAAGAAATAGCCAGGGAATTGTTATGGCTAGGCTTGTATAGGCCCTAGGGCTGATAGCCTAGTACCAACCTATGAACCTATGAACCTTTGCTGAATTGCTTTCAGAAACTCTGTACAACTATGTCAGTGGCTGCATAGAGGTTGCTGCCCCCTACCAGAAGTAAACTCCGGACTAGCCCCAGAAGCAAACTGCCATGGTGGCATCCCAAATTAAACAGGATATACAACAAAAGAAAAACAATTATGGCAAGGGTAATTCCCATAAAAATAATGACTCTACCATCAAAGTAAATAGGAAACTAAGAGGGAAAAGTAGGTCAAGCAAAGCCGACTTTGAGATTAAGTTAGCCTTCAAGGTGAAAGATAACTATAAGGCCTTCTACATCTATGTCAAATACCTCAAAGGCAGCACACATCGATGTGCTGAACAGGTGGTTAATGGTGCCACATTCACTGACCCTGGCAATATAGCGGACCTGTTAGCATGCAAATTCAGTTCCAACCCTCAATCATTGCCTCAAAGATACTCTCAAACATTACCCTTCCAAATATAACTAGGGATCATGCACAAACTGCACACACTAAGGCTAAGAACACAGCCTAAGTGGGCCCCAAAACATCCCAAGATGCCTCCTGAACAGTCTAAAATATGACTTAGCAGGACCTCTGGAGTCGTTATTTAACTATAGTCTTAAAACAGACATTGTGCCACTCAAATGGAAAACTGCAACAGTCATCCTCCTTCATAAGGGAGGAAGTTCAACAGATACTGGAAACTAGAAACCCATTATTCTGACTAGTCTTATTTACAAAGCCATGCAACGATTTATTGTGGAAATTATCAACAAGTCTATAGGAGACCTTCAGACACTGGATCCATCCTCATTAGGCTTTGTCAAAGGAAGGTCATGCTTACTGAATCTGGTTGAATTCTTTGAAAAGGTCACTAAGGCAATGGATGAGAGGGAAAATGGTGCACACTACTTACCTAGAACTGGCTAAGGCATTTGATGCAATACCCCACTCAGGTATTGTCAACAAAGAGATGGAACTAATTATAAACCCTTTTATAACACACTGGATAACTAACTGCCTCACTGATAGGACACAGGAGGTTAGAATCAGTGAGGCCAACTCCACAAAGAGGCTGGTCATCAGTGGAGTCCCCCAGGGCTCTGTGCTGAGTTCACTCCTCTTTGGCATCTACTTCTCGGATGTCAGATCCAATGTCAAAGGCTTTGGCTATCCACGTTCGCAGACTATTGCAAACTGAAATCAGTTATTGAAGCCCTCAAGATGAAAACACCCTTTAGGAAGATCTAATACAGACAAACCCTTGGTGTCAAAGCCATGGTTTAAAACTTAATATCAAGAAATTCATTATAGTACCTTTTGGGAAGTCTACCACCTCAGATGACTACATCATCAATAAAACACTCTTAAAAGTCAATTCACTAGTCAGGGATCTCAGAACTAATGTACACAGTAACCTAGCTTTCTATCAACATGAGTTCAAGGTAATACGAAAATCCGTCTACGTTGCTCAGCTTATAAGCAAGTGCATGACATCTAGGTCCAGAAAGGTCATCATACCACTGTACCCGTCCCTCATCAGACTCATCATAGAGTATACTGTCCCCTTTGGTATGTCCACAAAGGTTTATTATAAACAGAATGCAAGAAGTAAACATAAAGTACTATTCTGTTTGCCTCAAAGCCCTGTATCTTTACTTGGTATCATACATACGTCTGAGAGGTGATCTCTACCTAGCATAGAAAGCATCCCTGAACCCTGTTTTGATGAACCTTTTGCTCATTCACAAACAAACAGCATCAGAACTACTAGACTAAAAGATCTAAATTTTGCTTGTGACATAAATAAGACATGTTGGAGAGATAGATATGTTTATCAGAGAATTCCCATTCTCTAGAACAGGTTCTTGCTCATGTGATGCAGAGTTTCTCCCTATCCCTACTTAAGTGCAACTTGGACCAATGGATGAGTAATTGGAAATGCACCCCTGATCTGGCTCCTATGTCTCTAATGAACAGAGGCAGTAAGTAAAACACCACTTATATAAATCAAATTCATGGATCGCCTTTGTGTTGCACTAGATGCCAGGAATACAGCAGCTGCCAAGTCCTATCTGCAGGAAATGCCATCAGAACTATCATTGTTTTCAATTACTGTGAATTATTTCAATGCTTGCATCTAAGCAATATCCAAAATAAGTCTCTACTATCAGCTTGCAAATACATTCAGAGATTTAGACTAACAAAATGATTTAAATTCAGTATTCAATGGTTTGCATCCAAGCATTAGACAGAATTCCCTTTCAATTAACAGTTTGTCAGAAGACAAAACCAAGATGCATTAAAACAATGCAACTAGGTATTGTAGTAAAATACAACATGTGGCACACTAAACACTGTTCATTAAAAAACAAAATACAATTATTTGAGCCACTCAGCTGGCAACATAACTCTTAAGATTTGCAATCTGTAGCTGAACTCTGGAAAAGAGCCTGTCTTGGTTACATGATAGAGGGCTACTATTAGCCTAAAATCTGGTAATGAAACTAAAACTATGATAATTCATCTTGCTGATTGCAGTGCCCTGGTCATCCATAGAGACATAGATATCCATTTATAATGAAGAAGAAGTTTTTCAGGAAGGAATCCAGCCAAGTTGTGTCCTGGAGTTGAATGGACCTATACCCGAGGAGTAGGAGCCAGCTTTGATTTGTCAAGGACTTATTTCAGTTTTTTGTATTCTTCAGAGTGGACAGAGAACTCAAAACTGCTTTGCCAATGCTCATCAAGGAGGAAAGACCCATCAAAAACTATTCAACCTAGAAATATCTGAAGAACCAGAACAAGGACTAAACATTAACCCAAAGTCTGTTTTCTCCCAGAAGCTTCTATATATAAAAGAACATTTTTAAAACTTAAAAAAGGTATTTGACTTCCACATTTTAATGGATTTAACTAATGTCAGTGACTTTTTTCTAGTCTTGTTTATATTGTACAACATTTTAATTATTGTCTATTTAAGTTTTAGTCATTTAACAATATTTTACTGTATGCAATCATATTTTTCGACAAACTCAGTCTGGTATATGTGAACTGTTTTAAGTCTTATTTCACTTTGAACCAAGAACAGTAGATTTTCAAAGGGAAAGTTAATGTGGATTTTCCACTCTCAGCCTCTGATGTTGTGTCTTTCGGCTTTTCCCGGTTAGGGGTCACCACAGCGGAACTCCGGTCTGCTAATGATTGGTAGTTGACTTTTACGTGCCAAGTTACCAGACCTGATGCACAACCTTCAACGAAGGTACGCCCATTCACGTGCATCTCCACACAGAAGACGCTCTAGCTGAGAATCGAACCAGACAGCATCTTACTGTGAGGCGACAACGCTACCGCAGCACCACCACTGCGGGCATACCAAATGCATTGTTGATAGTATAAAGTATTATATTCTTGCATATTTGTTTTGACAGATTTAAGTCATTGAATGTTTAACTGCAATTGTTTCCCTTATATTAATTTACCAAATGTATGGTTAAGTAGCATTGTTTACTTTTGCAACCCACAGCGATTGATTGTTGAAAATGCTTAGCTGCATCATCATCATCATCGTTTAAACTTGTGTCTTACTTTTTTCTTTCCTCTTAGGCTGCCCTTCTCAGTTGCATCAGTTGCTTACAGTTATCACAAAGTCATTTAAGTTGAACAAAACCTCTAACCCCCTGTACAGCTTAGCCTCTTCCAGATTACACAGATAAGTGACTGGCCCTTCTTTCTGTTTATTCTATCACATCTACTCCACTTTCTCTATGATTACTGAAATATTTTCAGTTTGCATTTATTGTTAATTTATAATGTCTGTGCTCCCAAAAGGTGCTGCTTTTGCTATATAAATCTCTCACTGCTTGTTTGACTCCTGAGGTGCAGAATTCCTTGTAACTGTACATATCACGCATGGTGGATCACTTATGAATATAGCTGCATACTCAAAACATTATCTGTTCCCTACATTGATTTTAACTTTGCTCAGGTTTCTTCTAAACACATGCTGCACTTACCTGCATACATGGTAATGCTGGCCTCCTGTGGTTGTGGGTATGGTCAGACAGATTGGTTCCTGTTAGTCCATTTGCTATGGCTCACTTTGCTCCCCTTCCCTATAGAATTCCCAAGCAAATGTCCATGAATCATCACATTTATACACAGCATTTATTTTCTCCCATACCTCTCAACTGTCCAGATTTTTGCCTCATATGTTTGGTCTGTTCCTCATGAAATTCATGGTTTTCTGGCAAATCACTGAGAATTGAAGTCAGTATATAATGATATACAGTTAAGTTTCAGACTTCATATATCTCATAAAATGCATTCTAACACAAATCATTTTATTCTGGCAGCTTTCTAAGTTCATAAGTGCAATATGTAAGATCTGTCTCTATTTTTAGTCCTTTGTACCGCAATAATTTTAGACTTTGCCCATATTTCTTGCACTTAGAGGTTGAGAGGTATGTCTCCCCTGTTTAATCACTTCACAAACTAGTTTTAAAGGTATACCACAATCCGCACCACTAGCATGCAATACTATACATCACAAAAATTAACTAGCCCCAATTCAAATCATGCTGGCATCACACTCACCACAACCAACCTAGCACAGCTCAACTAAAAAATACAAAACACAAATATCAAATATTATACTACTTAAACACATAAAACTGCACACTATGTTGCTACTTCTTACTTTTATACACAACAAACATAAACTTAAACCACAATATGCATGTATACACATATACTTGCACA
Source organism: Protopterus annectens (assembly GCF_019279795.1). Lineage (NCBI taxonomy): Eukaryota > Metazoa > Chordata > Ceratodontiformes > Protopteridae > Protopterus > Protopterus annectens. The sequence goes on from NC_056730.1 coordinate 205,491,261, forward strand.
CTCTAACAGAGCACGCCCCAACTCTCTGTTTATAACCTGCATTCCCTGTGCAAGCAATCTTACCAACACATCAAGCAAACTGTCCACCAACAACTGGCACAATCCAGCCATCCAGCAGCAAACCTGAACATAGAAATGTAGACCCCCTAATCTATCTACTTTCAGTGCACTTCTCACTACACAAATGAGCAAAAAAAAAAATGATGCACTCCTTAAACTGCACACCTCTAACATATTAAATGATACTAGGTTATGGGTAAAAACAAGACAACCCAAACTTAAACAATTTTTCACCAAATTATAGTCATACCTTGCGACTGTCTAGATTTTCACAGAATGTCCAGATTTTTGACTCATATTTTTGGTCTGTTCCTCATAAAATCTGTGTTTTTCTGTATTTTTGGGGTGAATCGGTGAGGACTGAATTCACTAAACAATGAAAGACATTTGTGTTTCAGACTTCATATCCTTCAGAAAATGCATGGCAACACAAGACCTTTTAGCCACTTTCTAAATTTATGAGCTATATTTAAAATGTGTCCCTATTTTGGGGGCTTTGCCCCCCATTATTTTGGCTTTGTCCAATTTTTTTATGATAAGAGCTTGATAGATATGACTATTTACTTTCTAGATGCTAGACCTGGTGTATGAAATGCTGATGGAACACTCTATCTGTATCCTAGCCCCAACACATTTTCTGTCACTGCAACTAGCTATTTCTACAAATTATCAAAAAAAAATTCACCTCTCTCTCAGTAGCCTGCCTCCTTCCTCCATTCACAGCTGAAAATTTCCAAACACTAATTCAGATAATTACAACACAAGTAGGAAACAAAAGCAACCATATCCTCTTAGGTGATTATAACTCAAATATGCATAACTCCATCCTGCATGGTATCAATGGAATTCTGCTCAACTTAAACCTTAAAGAACTAATGCATCAGCCCACATGGCCTTACCTTGTCACTAATAATCATTCCCTTCTAGATCTAATCATTCCAGCATCTCCAGCATAATCTCTAGCATTATCATTCTATTAGTGGCCACTGCATAATAGGCTTTACAATACCTTCAGCACATCAAAAATCCCACCATATTTATCTCATTAAGCTCTAAATAAGATTCAAATGTCTCTACAACACAGACGCTCTTTTGTATTAAACCAAAACTACACTAACATTGTTGCAGAAGGTCTCACTAGCATACTCAGATCTATCCAAGACACATTTTCACTATTATTACTTGACTCCACAAACCCAAAAAAATGATTGGCTAAATCCTATACTGAACTCCATTTTAAAATATACAGACGCTGCATGGGAGGCATAGAAAAACAACCCCTCCCATAGCAATAGGCAACAATATATCCTACTCAGAAATGTCACAAGCAGTATGATGACACAGAAGTCAACATACAGAAACATTTCAAAAATCCTGTGTTAGATCACCAAACAGTTCTGAAAAGAAGTAAATTGGCTCACAGGAATGTTTATTCAAAACAACCTACCAACAGCAACATCTGCATTCTCTCTTCTGGCTTCTTCTCAGAACTTTACCATTTCTTCACCCTTTAAAACATTCATACTGACACCATCACTCTACAGCCACCTCTCTAAATTACTCAGTATTTAATCAAGTCAAAACAAGAGACTTAGAAGATCTTCTGCAGCAAATGCATACTGACAATGCACTAGGCACAGATAATGTCAATCCATAATTCATATACCCCAACCGCTATGTAGCACATCTTCAGACTCTGCCTAACACAAAATATCATGCAACACATATGGAAACTAGTCATTATTAGCCCAATACCAAAGAAAATGAACCCCGCTAAAACTACTGGATACTAGCTAATCTCTATCCTTCCAACTCTAGACAAACTGCTTGAAAGAAACATATGCACATATGTTCAACTCAGGCAGTATATCACAATCTACTATCTGCTCTCCTATAAACAACACAGATTCTGAGTCAGTCAGAGTACACTCACAGCCCTTTGGACACAGTGATGAAATGTTACTAGTTAAGCACAGAGGCCAGATCGCTGATTCCATCTTTATCAACCTTTCAAAAGCCTTTAGCCATGTTAACCAGGACACCCTTCTCCATTACCTATTACAATTCAACATAAGTCCTATTTCCTTACTTTAGCTTTAAATCTACCCACTGACTGCCACTTCTCAGTCAAAATTCATACCTGTATTTCTGTCAGCCTTCAAAAAGGAGGATGTCAAAGTTCCATACTTACTCCTCTACTACCCTCCATCTTTGTAAAGACACTTTACACTTGCTTATGTCACCTTTCCCTCTTACTCTACTCAAATAACATGGTACTAACTTGCACAAACAACCCGGCCTCCAGCCTCCAGAGAGACCTGTAAGCAGATTGCCTAGTCCTAATCCTCTGGATGTCCAACAAATCTCCTTCTCAACTGCAAGTAAAACAAAACCATTATTGTTGGCACCAAGCAGAAACTTATAAAACACAAAGCTATTTGTATACCTATAACCAAAGCAACACCCTTATAGAAATAATGACCTCTTTTAAATATCTTGGCATTTCACTTGACCATTCCCTTAACTTTTCCCCTTCCCTGGACTACACATTAAAAATACCAATTATCTCATATTTTAGGCCAATAAAAATCTCACCCTTTCTTTCCAAAACATCCAGAAGAGAAATAGGCAAAGGGTCTCGACTCACCCATCTAGAATGTGGTCACTCCATCTACATAAAAGCAAACTCACAGACATTCAGACTATAATCAGTAAAAACTGTAGAAAAGTCATCCAATCCCCTAAAAATTACAACATCTGTAAAGCAGTGATGAAAAGCAAAGTGGTTCGCTATTCATCAAAGAGTAGACCTTCTCCTAAGATCCCAATTATTCAAACTCTTGATCAACGAGAAATACTCCCCTCTCGCAGCTACACTAATTAGACAACCTTCATCTTACAGCCTCAGAAATCACAACCACTCTACTCCAACATTGCAACCTCCCCAAACTAAGTTCCATTGCACAGATTTCTGCATTTATATACCAGGTCTAAAACTCTGAGAAAATATCCTGACAAAAAATAAAAGACATCTCATCTTACCCTAAATTTAGGAGTCAGATACAGGCCCACTTACTCTCACCAGCCAAATATCATTGCCTCTCCTCCAAGCATATTACCTATCCTGATGTACAACACTCTCTCTTTGCCCTGCTGTTAATACTCTTACAGTTCTCATATGACATGTTAAATTGCACCTGTCTACATTTCTGACTCACACAAACTTTTGTTTAATATAACTTCTCTTTGAAAATATTCACAAACTCTAAGATCATTCAGACCCTACTCTACTATCATGTTATCCGCTTGGTCAAAACACTTCTATGGTTATCACACGGACACCACACTTTCTATATATAATTGGTCTTGACAGTGAATAATGCACATTATAATGGTGTATGTTACATACAGCCATGGCATATGTACAGATACATATCTTCATTATGCCATTGCTTTTTTCACTAAATGTAATTCTGACTTTCTTTGTATTCCAGGGTTGAGACTAAAACTGTTCAGTTGCTGTCAGTCCTCCATCCCAGTAAATGCAGTTTAAATAAAATAACATAAATACAAGAGGCATTTCCCCAGTTATCTGCCTCAAGGTTTCTAGACTCAGACCATAATTACATGACATGGGGAATGATATTACACTCCTTGATAAGCCACAAAAATAATGAATCTCTGTGCCAATATTTCATAGGCTGATATTCTACCAGTCATTATGTCAGAACCAATGCCATTCACCTGTATAGCAATATGTCCATCCATCCTCAACCCCTTTTGTCATTTTGCACTTGGGTTTGGGGTGTCACTTCAGAAGTGACAAACATCTAGTGCCAAGATTTACACCATCAGGAGGCTAGCGCTGCTTCAGTAATTCATTCGTTCCACTCACTCACGCACAAACACTCTCACCTATGGCCTATTGAAAGTGTCCAATCCACCTACTGGATGTCTTTGGAATGTGGGAGGAAACCAGAGCAGCTGGAGGAAACCAACATGACAGCAGGGAAGACATGCAGACTCTGCACTGAAGGTACCCCAGCTGAGAATCAAACTGGAGAACCTCTTGCTGTGAGGTGACAATGCTAACTGCTGCACCACTACAGACACCCCTTGCTGTAACAATATGTATTCTGTCAAAAAAAGCAGAGGGAGGATACATAAGTAAAGTTAAGATGCTTCATTCCCTCAAGAGCCTCAGAACCTGTAATGTGTATGACATCCTCACTGGATAGCAGTTTATTAGCTACCTTTTATGGTAAAATATGTAAAGGCAACTGTTTTAAAGCTGCATGAAAACAAAGTTAGATATAAATATAGTGATAATAGGGACATGCAATGATGGTGCTACCAATTGTAATGGAGATAGTATTGAAATTTCTAATTACAGTAAAAGTAATAGATTAATTTCTCCCTTCTCTGACATGCTACCTGCACCAAAGTTTGAGATTTGCTAGTAGCTTAAACAGTGCTCTTAAGAATCATTTTTAATTGTGGAATTAATCATGCTTGTTTTGGGGAAAAGCCAATGTCTTAAAATCTCTTTCTCACTCTCTTGCCAAGGTAAACTGTAGTCGAGTCATATTGATAACAAATGACTGAGGACAAGGATCTTGAGTAAGATTATGTCATTCTTAGACTTACATTTAATAGTAGTAGAAAAGAAGGACAATAATGAGGTCATGTTTATGATGTGTACTGACTAAAGCATATTGGGACTGCTCATCCAATCGTCTAGGTTTGCCTTCAAGGTGTCAAAGGTGTTACTCTGATCAACATATAATGGAAGTTTCTTCCAGCGGTAAGGGATACACTAGGATATGAATCTATGATACAAACAAGTCTTACTTATCTGTTGATGAAAGTTTAGTTCCTGTTAACTGGGTAATTGAGGTAGCATTCATTCTGTGAGGAAATAGGAGGTCAAAGAAAGGCTAAGTGCAGCTTTCCATGGAAAAGTCTGTAAGAGGCTGAGTAAAGTAAGAGTATGGCCATTCTATCATGACAACTAAGACTTTGCAAGCCACTGGACTGTTCAATTATGAATCTCTCAGGTCTCTTAGGTTGAGCAATATGTTTAAACAAACATATGTCAGAGGATGCATCATCATCATCATCTCCTTTCGACTGTTCCCGTTAGGGGTCGCCACAGCGGATCATCTGTTTCAATTTCTTCCTGTCCTCTGCATCTTGCTCTGTCACACCAACCACCTGCATGTTCTCTCTCACCACATCCATAAACCTTATCTTAGGCCTTCCTCTTTTCCTGTTACCTGGTAGCTTCATCCTTAGCATATTTTTCCCAATATACTCAGCATCCCTCCTCAGCACATGTCCAAACCAATGTAATCTTGCCTCTCTGGCTTTGTCTCCAAACCTTCCAACCTGGGCTGACCCTCTAATGTACTTATTCCTAATCTTGTCCACCCTCGTCACACCCAGTGCAAATTTTAACATCTTTAACTCTGCCACATCCAGCTCAAACTCCTGCCTTTTTGTCAGTGCCACTGTCTCCAATCCATATAACATAGCTGGTCTTACTACCCTCTTGTAGACCTTCCCTTTCCCACTTACTGGTACTCATCTGTCACAAATCACTCCTGACATTCTTCTCCATCCACTCCATCCTGCCTGTACTCTCTTTTTTACCTCTCTTCCACACTCATCATTACTCTGAACTATTGATCCCAAGTATTTAAACTCATCCACCTTCACCACCTCTACTCCTTGCATCCTCACCATTCCTCTATCCTCCCTTTCATTCACATGCATATATATATATATATATATATATATATATATATATAGATATATATATATATATATATATATATACATACATACACATATATATGTCAGAGGATGCATAATATTGAATAATTGATCTGATGAGATGCAAGTAAAGTGGAATTAAGACTTTTTTAGATCTGGAGGAGATACCTGAAGGTAAATGAGCCAGACCGAAGGCTTTTTAAGTACTACAGAAAATGTTGTTCAGACAATAAAAAAATATCAAATAGAGTGACCAGATCCAGTATGGCAGTGTCTAATTGCAGGGGTGTGGCACCTATACACTATGGAAAATGAACTGTGCCACATTTTTTCACATTTAGATTGAGACCACTGAAGGTTTGAGAAATGGACGCCAAAAAGGAGTGGGTGTAAGACTGAGTCCTGGTGTAGACCATTGTTAACATTTTTTGCTTTTTGAATTAGCAGCTGCCATGAATCTGATGTCTAGATCAGGCTAACATACCTGAATGTTTCCAACCATGAAGGGCATGTCACATAGTTGCACGCTGAGGCCTTTTTCATTTAAAGTATTCATGGTCACTAACCTCATAGTCAAAAAAGTTTAGCTTGAAATTTTGCAGAAGATGACAGAGTGCCAACACTTGTTTCCTCAGCAGAAGATCTGCATTTGGGACTTTCTATAATAGGTACTCACGTGTTATTAATAGTTAAAAATTATCAGCTCTTAACCAAAATCATAGTCAAGCAAGCTTTAGAAAAATGTTAATCTAATAGGCAGCAAGCATTTCCGTACTATTAAATACTATGGAGGATTTCTGGATACAAAGATTTGTTAGTTCCCATATTTAGGTCTATAGTAAGGCACTAAATTGAGTATTGCCCAAGTATTTGTACTTATTCTTCTTGGAGCTACTTAATCTGGAAAGAATTCAACACTATAACACCAAGCATTTTTTCTGTGAAAAAAACTGCTGTTCAATGAAACACTTAGACACCTAAATTTGCATTCTTTTTATAACAGCTTCTTTAGAGGAGACCTTATTTGAGCATATGAGTGCTTCAAAGATGAAAAGGGTAGAGCTCTATTAGTTATTCAAATTAATAATCATGATTTTGGGTCTAGGAGCAATAAGCTGAGCTTAATTATGGATAGATGTCATAACAACATAAAAGATGTGCCCCAGGATTTACTAATCTTCCGTGTAAGACTAGATTAGTCTTACACGGAAACGCCAGTCTAAGAGTATGATGGCAGCACGCCATGCATATTCATGAGGGCGCGCTGCCTCAACTCTAAAGCTTACACGGAGCATGGAGAAGTGTAGGGAGCATGTCGGACTGCTGAGCAGTCCAAAAATCCATGCCCCTGCACTGACAAAACCCAAGAAATGTCGAGTTACATGAGTGAGTCCGCTCACATGTGTACATTGTAACACTACACTCCCCCATATGTTAAACCTCGTACAAATTTAAAAATTAAAAGAAATTAATTTTGTTTTGTTTTATTTCTGATATAGCTGCCCGTATTTGCGCGTGTTTGCGCGCAATTGCCCATTGCTTAGCTACAGTTAGCAGCTTAGACACCGAAGAGGATAATAAGAAAAAAATATGCAAATTAAGCAAAATAGCAATAGCGTAGTGTTTAGAGCCTTCGCACAAAGAGGAAGCATTCCTGGTTCGAGTCCCACTACTGCACGTACCATTTTGTGTTGGAAATCTGTATACAAAAATATTTCCTGACATTTATCATGTATAAGTTTTGTAAAAAGCATTCAAATGTTATATGTAGTAGTGAACAAATTATATATATATATGAAGGTGAAATGGTTATGCATTCTGAGGAATGAGTAACTTATTTTAAGCAATATAAAGAACTGCTAAACACATTTTGGCAGTATTTAGCATATTTAAAACCAATTGGTTGTAGCTGAGCAGCGCGTTAACAAGCACCATGTATTTGCACGTAGCTGTGCACCTGGCTAACCAGTGCAAATACAATGTATTTGCGCATAGCTGTGCACCGTGCTAACCAGCGCAATGTTGGGCAATGTTGAGCAACATTGGGCAGCGTTGGGCAAAGTCGGACAAAGTTGAGCAAAGTCGGCTAAACATGGCCACACCTCCTTTACTGTACCTTAACCATTCAGGTCTGGCCAGTAGAAAAATAAAAAGCAGTGACAGGGCTCGAACTCAGGATACTGTGCACTATAGTCACAGTACATAACCACTAAGCTATGACAGCATTTCATAACCATCTACTTTCAACAGACACATATTTATCAAAGGAATATTAAACATTGTTAACATCAGCTAAGTAGGTGTGCCTACAGCTGAGTTTTTTCAAAACTGGCCGATCACAAATAAGTGCGGGAAATGAGGTATATTTAAGATCCACAGGCGGGAATACTTGCCAAAACTGGTTGTCGCTCCCTTCTGCAGTCAGCATGGCCGGTGTTGGAGAAGGCACTCGATTTTGAGCGCAACGCTGGGGCATTGAGATGACCAAAGTAATAGTTTGGCTCCTTGTTCACAATCATGAGGAAAGACTCCTGTGGGGCCAGTACCAGGGCACCCAATATAAAACGGAGGCCTGGAACAGTCTAGCTCATGATCTCACCAGTGCCACTGGCATTCCTCTGACTGGTGAGAAGGTCAGGCACCATTATTCTGACCTGAAGCGACGTAAGGAGGATCAAGTGGACCAGTGGATCCAGGAGACCTGTGTGATGCCTAATGCCCCAGTACTGAGTAAGTAGCCATTGTATTAAGCAGTTAAGAATTGCTATGCTTGTCTATACTATGGATAGGTATGTCTCCATATCACTGCATTTACTTCACAGCTGCAGGTGTCCGGGCTATGAATCACCAAGCCCATGAAGATAGGTTGCAAAGGCTGCATCATCAGGCAGGTTAGTAATTATTTTGCATGTACTGTATTATAAAATAAATAAAAGAGCCTTCAAAAAGTGTTTTAACCCAATAAATAAAGGTGTAATAATCCTTTAAAAATGTATAATTCCTGGAGTGCGTCTGTGTCATTTTTTTTTATATGTTGTTGTACTGTTGCATTTTACAAATAGTACTGTTGTATTAAGCAGTGTTAACCCACACTTGAGTAGGCCCATAGGTTCATAGGTTCATAGGTAGGTACTAAGCTATCTAACCTGGGGCCTATATAAGCCCAGCCAAAAAGGTACCCTAGCTTTTGCCACCCAAGAAAATTATTTTCCTGTGCCACTGTCGAGCAGAGCCACAGAGGTGATCCCTGGGGTGAATTTCGTATTTCCCATCCAATCATCAAGATTTTTCTTGAAGAGTACTAATGAGGATCTTTGTTTGATATAGATAGGTAGTTTATTCCAGAGTATGGGAAGTCTCTGGGACAGGAATCTATCCCTCCCACATGTTCTGTTTATTGTGGTGACAAGGTTTAGGTCCCTAGAGCATGTAGCTCGGAGGGATTTCTTTAAATGGAGCATGTCCAACAGATCTGGGTTTGACATAGCTTTGTATGTTAGGCAGAGATCACCTCTGAGTAGGTGATATGCGACGGAGTAAAGCTGGAGTTTTTTGAGACGGTCTGCGTAAGGCAGCTGTTGGAGGCCGGTAATCCTCTTTGTGAGGTATTTCTGCGGCCTTTCCAGTTATTGTAGATGTCTTGTGAGGTACCTAACAAAAGGGGCATTGTACTCTATAATGGGTCTAATGAGTGATGAGTAGAGGGGAACAATGACCTCTTTTTTTTCTGGATGAGAAAACTTTTGTGATGAGGTGTGCCACGTAGAAGGATTTCCTGACTACTGTGGCGATGTGATTATCAAAGGAGAGACTACTGTCCGCCTGTGTCCCAAGGTCTCTTATCACACTTTTGGTGTTAAGTATACTACCACCTATGTTGTAGTTCATGGGCACAGAGTTTTTACCAAAGGGGATGACAATGCTATTTTTGGCATTGAGCTTGAGGCCATGGCTTTGACACCAGGCATCTGTCTCAGTGAGGCCGTTTTGTAGGATGTCCACATCATTAGGAGTTTCAATTATGGCTCCTAGTTTGCAGCCATCTGCGAACTTCTTTAGCCAAAGACCTTCTGTGTTAGTCTGTACTTCAGAGAAGTAAATACCAAACAGGAGAGGACCCAGGACTGAACCCTGTGCACTTGTCACTGGTCTGAAGTCGGATTTGGAGTCCGCTACTAAACAGTGTGGGTTCTGTCAGTGAGCCAGTTGGCAACCCATCTTGTGACATAGGGATTTATACCTAGTTTAGAGAGTTTATCTATAATTCCAGAGTGGGGGATGGTGTTGAAAGCCTTGGCAAGATCTAGATAGGCTGTGTGAACCACCTTACCCTAGTCTATGGCTTTGGTGACTGCTTCAAAGAAGTCTATCAGGTTTAGGAGACATGATCTGCCTTTTACAAACACGAACTGGGTGGGATCCAGAGTTTGGAGATTACCAATGTCTTTGTTTATAAGTTCCATGATGATACGTTCCATTGCCTTGCAGACCAGGCTTGTCAGGCTAATGGGGCTGTAGTTTTCGGGGGTCTGTGGTGGCTCCCCCCTTGTGGAGTGGGATAACCATTGCTGTGCGCCATTCACTAGGCACAAAGCCTGAAATGAAGCTATGATTGAACATGGTACTTAGTTGGGGTGCTAGTTCGTTCTGTAGTTCGTGTAGAATGCAGCCTGGAATGTTGTCTGGTCCCATAGATGCTGTGTTCTTGGCTTTGGAGAGTATGGTTTTTACCTGTGCAGGCGTGATTACAGGAACTTTTCATTCTTCCGGTACAGAGATGGGCTCTTTAGGGAGTGAGAGGGGGGTAAAGTTAGCACTGAAACTATCTGCCAGGATGTTGGCAATATCAGTTGTCTGTATATTTAGTGCCATTGTGCTGTAACTCAGAGCAGATCTGAGTGTTGCCATTGAGATTCTTGACATAGCTATAGAATGCTTTGTGGTTGTCTTTAGAATCAGTGGTGATTTTGTTTTCATAACTAGCTTTGGAGGATTTTATCAGGGATCATAGCTTCTTACTGTGGCTGACCAGGGTGTTCTTCCACTCGTGGGATTTTACCCTCTTTTGCAAGAGTTTCTTCCTCCTGTTGTACAGTTTGTTTATGGCAGGGGACCACCAGATTGGCTTTCTTTTTTTGGAGGATAGCGCCTTGGTTCTGTTTGGGATAGCACGATCCATGCACTCATGTAAGTGCTTATAAAGTGCAATTGTATAGGATTCAGTTGTCGTAACTGTATTGTCCATCTGCATGGGTGTCATGAAGTTCACCACTTCTGTCTTAAGAAGCATGAAGTTGGCTTTGGAGAAATTTTTTACCATGGTTTCCTTAATGGGGGTGGAGGCAGGATGTGGATATCTAGGGTAATTAGCTTATGGTCGGATCGGACCAATGAGGCATTGACTTCAGGTGTGGAACACCGGTCATTCATATTGGTAATGACTAGATCTAGGATATTGTTGTCCGTGGTGGGGATGTGGATAAGTTGATCCAGGGCATTGGAGTTTATGAATTCCAGAAAGCGTTGAGCGAAGGAGATGGTACATAAGTAGTTTTCCCAGTTAATGGTGGGGTAGTTAAAATCGCCCATTATTAGGGTGTTTGGTTGAACCCTAATAGTTTCCAGTACATCAAGAAAAGAGTAGTGGGAATCCTGGGGCATGGTGGGTGATCTGTAGCAAGCTACAATTTGGATTGCAGTTTTGCCCAGAGTTAATTGCACTTGGATAACCTTGGCTGTATTATGCTGAGCAACTAGCCTGGAGGTGTGGATATCCTTAATGAATATGGACACACCTTCACCTTTGGTGATCAGGTCCAGATTACATGGCCGAAAAGTGTGGTGAGTTATAGCCTGGTTGTACAGGGGTGCTCTCTGGAGCCTTGAACCATTTCTCAGTCACTGCACAGATATCAATGTTCTCCATGGATGAAGGGAGTGCCAGTAGCTTTTATGCATATTTACAGCCCTCAACTGTTAGTTCATGCCCAGCATGTACAGGTTAATATGGCACATGAGTAGCTTGGTATTTTGTTCCCCAGAAATGTCAGTGTGCTGCCAGAAATGTAGGGAGCTGATAACATATAACAGATACTTTCACCTGAACATATCTACATAATTATATGAAAGTAGAGCTGTCAGTGTACCATCTTAGCAGTAGTGTGTGTGTGTGAAGAACTCTCAAAATATGTAGCAGTAACATCTGCATCTTGGACAGTTTGTATGCAAGATACAGCTCATGTATATAATGATCTATCAAAATCCAATTGCACAATATAAGGACATTGGGTAGTGTAATAATACATGTAAGGGACATATAACTGCAGTTAATAGGAATGTAATGAAAACTAGAAGGATATATAAGTTGTTAATTGAGCTATCCTTTTCCACCCTACTGTATGTGCATAAAAAATGCAATTCCACACCTCAATCGGTATGTCTAATCTCAAAACATTTGTTGGGACATATGTCCTACTGGGTTATACATATTTGCATTTATTTCTAAGCATGTGCCCTGTTAAAATACCACAATATTGGTGGCCTGTTGCCATCAGTTCAACCTGCATGCTGTTGTAATGTCCACTATTGTTCTATATATGCATGTGTTATGCTTGCTTTTCAACTGTTGACAATCTGGTATGTTGGGTTAATGGGAATACTTCTGCATGCTGTTATAACTAATTGGGAATTCTGTTGACTGTTACTAACCCATATCTTTATTAAACCCTCCAAAATGTAGTTCGTGTGGGAAGGCTGGTCCCAGCAGACCCACCTGTCCCACCTCAGCTGGTCATGGCACCTGGCACCAGCAGGTCCGGTGCCCAGCCTGGGACCTCCTCCTCCATTATCCCTGTGCCACCTTCAGGTGGAAGCACTGCAGGGGATGGGGCTCACCCCCCCTGTGCAAGCGTGGGCAGAGGAGGGCCACCTATCACCCTTCAAATGGTCTGGGCTTTGGTGCATAGAGAGATTGAATGTTCTGTTGCAGAACCTCTATGTCAGCTTGAGGCATGAGTGGCGCAACTCCTGGGTCAGCCTGCCACCCTCTGGGCTGTGAAGGTACAGTGGTGACTGCCCATGGGTGGGGACCTCAGTCCCACTGTTTCCATCTGTGGGCTCATGGGCTTGCAATTTCCAAACATCCCTCCCCGTCAAAGGTGTTCACCCACCACATGTGTCATATACCGCCGCTGTATGCGTCTTGTTTGTCTTGTCTGTTTACCTCCCCAACCTACCCTCGTTCACAGCTCTGGAGACTGATTCAAAGAAGTCAATCAGATTCAGGAGACAAGATCAGCCCTTCCCAAACCCAAACTGGGTGGGGTCCAGTGTTTGAAGGTTGCCAATGTCTTTGTTTATAAGTTCCATGATAATGCGTTCAATGCCCTTGCAGATCAGGCTTGTCAGACTGATGGGATGGTAGTTCCCGTGATCCAAGGCAGATCCTCCCTTGTGGAGCGGGATAACTGTAGCTGTGTGCCACTCAGTGGGCACAAAGCCTGAGGTGAGGCTATGACTGAACATGGTAGTAGGTGTGGTACCAGTTCATTCTGTAGTTCATTTAGAACGCAGCCTGGGATGTCATCTTGTCCCATGGATGCTGTGTTCCTGGCTTTGGAGAGTGTTTTTTACCTGTGCAGCTGTGATGACAGCAAATTTGCATTCTTCTGGTACAGAGATGGGCTCTTTCATGGGTGAGAGGGGGGTAAAGTTAGCACTGATACTATCTGCCAGGATGTTGGCAATATCAGTTGGGTTTGTATATTTAGTGCCATTGTGCTGTAACTCAGAGCAGATCTGAGTGTTGCCATTGCGATTCTTGACATAGCTATAGAATGCTTTGAGGGTTGTCTTTAGAATCAGTGGTGATTTTGTTTTCATAACTATCTTTAGAGGATTTTATCAGGGATCACAACTTCTTACTGAGGCTGACCAGGGAGCTCCTCCACTCATGGGCTTTACCCTATTTTGCAACAGTTTCTTCCTTCTGTTTTGCAGTTTGTTTATGGCAGAGGACCTCCAGATTGGCTTCCTTTTCTTGGAGGATAACGTCTTGGTTCTGTTTGGGATAGCACGATCCATGCACTCATGTAAGTGTTTATAAAGTGCAATTGTGTAGGATTCAGTAGTCGTAACTGTATTGTCCATCTGCATGGGTTTCCTGAAGTTCACCACTTCTGTCTTAAGAATCATGAAGTTGTCTTTGGAGATATTGTTTAACATGGTTTCCTTACTTGGGGGGTGGGGGCAGAATGTGGATATGTAGGGTAATTAGCTTGTGGTCAGATCAGACCAATGAGGCGTTGACTTCAGGTGTGGAAAACCGGTCACTCAGGACAAACCAAACCCCGTAACCAACACAAATAACCACAAAGTGAGCTAAATGCTACTCATTGCCAGAAGTCTTAGCCTCCAGATGCACACACTCGAGGCACTTCTCAGTATGGAGAATATTGATATCTGTGCAGTAGCAGAAACCTAGTTCAAGGATCCAGAGAGCACACCAGCACTACCAGGATACTACTCATTCCATACCTTCCAGCATCAGAACCTGGATCATAGCACATAAGGTGGGGATGTATCCATATTCATCAAGGATACCTACACCTCTCTCTACATGTTCTCTACAGGATATGTACCCATAGAATGTTGCACAATGTTCTTCCTACTCCACAGGGGTGGGGCCAGAAAAGACCCTTGGCATTCATGGTCTATGAACCTGATGAGTCTGATCTGCAAGGCAATGGAGCCAATCATAATGGAAGTCAACAATAAAGACATTGGGAACCTTCACATAGTTGAGCACACCCAGTTTGGCTTCATCAAATGCAGATCACTCCTCCTAAACTGGGTGGATTTCTTTGAGACAGTTACCCAGGCTACAGATGATTGAAATGAGCTCCACACAGCCTACCTATACCTCGCTAAGGCCTTTGACACCATTCCCCAGTCAGGTATCATAGATGAACTCACTAACTTGGGCATGAATCCATACAACACAAGATGGACTACAAACTGGCTCACAGATAGATCCCACAAATTAAGAGTTTCTGGCTGCATGTCAGACTCTACACCGGTAACAACTGGTGTCCTCCAGGGTTCAGTCCTGGGGTCCCTCCTGTTTGGTATAGACTTCTCAAAAGTACATGCCAACACAGGAGGGGTGTGGTTGACTAAGTCTGCTGGGAATTGTAAAGTGTTTGCCATAATAGATTCCCCGGATGACAGAAATATTCTCCAGAAATGACTCTATGAGACAGATGTGTGGTGTCAGAAACATGGCCTCAAGCTCAATGTGGAAGAATGCGTAGTAATCCCCTTTGGTGAAAACAAAGTACACACAAACTACCACATATGTGTTACCCCCTTAAAACTGACAAGGTAATAAGGGATTTGGGGACACATGTAGATAGTCATCTTTCCTTTGACAACCATGTTTGCAAAGTGATTGGGAAATCCTATGTGACCCACCTAATCAACAAAGGGTTTGCATCAGGATCAAAAGAGGTAGTGGTGGCCCTCTACTCTTAAGTCATCAGACCCATCATTGAGAACAATGCACCATTTTGGATGTACTCAACTAAGCATATCCAGCAGCTGTAGAGACCACAGAGGTACCTCACCAAGAGGATTACTGGCCTCAAACAGTTGTGTTATGCAACATAACTGCTAAAACTAAATCAGTTCTCCGTTGTGTACCACCTACTCAGAGGCACACTCTGCCTAACATACAGAGCCATGTCCAACACACAACTGTTGAACATGCTCCATCTACAAATAACAAACTTGAGTCACACTACACACTCCAGGGATATGAACCTTATCACAACAATGAATAAAACATGCTGGTGGGATAGATTACCATCCCAGACACTTGTCTTACTGTGGAACAGAGTCCCATTGTACATCAAACAGAGCCTTCAATAGAAACCTTGATGAGTGGATGGGAAACAGACAATTCACGCCAGGCATCACATCAGCAGCCCCACTAGAAAGGGGCTTAGGGTACTAACTATTAGAACTAAGGCTTGGGAGACTACCCAATGGGGTGGTGAAAGCTGCACATCTTGCCTAGGCTAATATATGCCTTCATGAAGATAGTCTACTACATACCTATGAACCTATGTGACAGGTACATGTCTACAGATAGTAGATGTGTACTTCATTGTACAGTCATGTTGTACAGCAGGCACATGGACCACATACACTGTAATGCTTTCAGATACTAGTGGCTGTTATGTACAGTGGGTGCGATGTGCACCTCATGTCTTTTGTGCCATTGGGATGTGTGCTGGGTGGGGCAGTCCTGTCATGGTCACCCTCTTACACACATCTCTGCCCATCCATCTTTGACTTATTATACTGTGTTCCCCCTACATATATATATCTGTCTGAAGGCATATATTAGTATGGCCAGAGTGTGCAGCTATCACCACACATGGGGTTAGTTCCCTAGGCCTCTGTGTAGTAGAGCTGATGAAGTGATCCATGGTGTGACAGTTCAGTTTCACATACACTCATCAAGGCTCCTCTGGAAGAGTGTCAGTTAGGGACTCAGCTTAATGTAGATTGGGAGCCTGTTCCAAAGCAAGGGAAGTCTGTGAGTTAGTAATATATCCCTCCAACATGTTCTATTTATTGTTGTGATGATGATATCCCTAGAGCATGTGGCACAATGAGCTTGGGTTTACTTCAGATAGCGCATGTACATCAGTTCTGCATTGGACATGGACCTGTCTGTTGGGCAGAGATCGCCTGAGTAGACAGTATGCAACAGAGTACAGATTGAGTTAAATTCAGTCTTGTTACATGGGGCAACTGTTTGAGGCCAGTAATCCTCTTGTTGAAGTACTTCAGTGGTCTTTCCAGCTGCTGAAGGTGCCTAGTCAGATTCATCGCAAGTGTGCCGTGATACTCTCTGATGTGTCTGATGACTGATGAGTAGAGGAAACCTCCTCTGACCTACATGCAAACACCTTGGCAATTTGTGGGAACACATAGCATGATTTTCTAACCACTTTGTGAATGTGTTTCTGGAAGTAGAGTTGACTATCCACATGTGTCCATAGATCCCTTATTATTACCTCCATATTTAGGGTGTTTGCACCTATGTGGTATTTATATGACTGTAGCTTGAGGCCATAATTTTGACACCACATCTGTCTGACTGAGACCCTTTTTAAGGATGTCTCTGTTGTCCCAAACATTGATTATGACAACCTTTTCGTAGTCATCCACAAACTTTACTAAACATAGCCCTCGTGTGTTTGACTGTATTTCTGAAAAGTATACACCAGAGAGGAGGGGTCCCAGGACTGAGCCATGGGGGACAGCAGTTGTTACCAGCTTGAACAGGAGACCATAATTCTTACCTTGTGGGATCTATCTGTGCCCCATTTGGCAATCCATCACATGACATACATGTTTATGCACAGGTTGTTGATTTTGAGGATACGACATGTGTGTGGGATGTTGGAAAATGGCTTTTCAAGGTCTATGTAGGCCATGTGGAGCTCATTTCATTGATGTATGTCCTGGATGACTGCCTTGAAAACTGTCTAGCATGTTTAGGAACCATGGTTTGCCCCTGACCAAACCACAATGGGTAGGGTTGGGTGTTTGTAGGCTCCCAATAGCTCTGTTTATGAGTTCCATAATGATGAACTCCATGGCCTTGCAGATCAGGCTTATTAGGATTATAAGACTATAGTTCCCATGTTCTGTTGTGCACCGACACTTGTGGAGTGTGCCAAATGTTGCTGTAAACCATTCAACTGTTTCATTTCTTGTACAGAGGGTGAGTCTCAACAGACTGTTCAGTTGCAGGGTCTGTTTGTTTTGGAGTTCACATATGACACAGCCAGGAAAACCATGTCATCCCATAGACGCCGTGTTTTTAGGTTTGGATAGAGCTGTTTAACCATTGCATATGTGATTTCTAGGTTTTCACAATCTCCAGGTATGGTAATGGGCCCTTTTGTCAGTAAGAGGGGGGTAAATATGCATGACTCTGTCTGACAAGATGTTGGCAGTGTCAGTCATGTACATGTATTCATTTACACTTTGCACTGACTCAGAACATATATGAGTTTACACTGATATTTATGACATAACGAAATAAAGCTTCATGGTTCTCTATGGAATCTTTGGCAATATTTTTGCCAGAACATGACTTGGATAATGTTAGAAGTGCTCATTGTTTCTTGATGATACTGATCGGAGATTTATTGATCTTCTTTGCATTTTCACTTTCATTGAACAACTTAAGTACTTGTAGTACATAGTTTGATTATGACAGGGGTCCAATATATTATATGTCTGTTTTCATATCACTGTGTGAACAAGGCAGGATTGGTGAATAGTACAAATGTCTGGAGTAAGAACTGCAACTGCCAGATATGTGTGGCCCACTGCTGTACTAAGACATGGCCTAAGTGTGTGACCATGCCCAGTATGACCTTTCAGTATGCTGTTGGCTGACATTTGCTTCGTTTGTTTAAGTGTGTGAGTATGCCCAGTATGACCTTTCAGTATGTTGCTGACTGAAATTTGCTAAATTTTTTTAAGTGTGTGAGCATAACCACTATGGGAATATATACTATATGTGTGTGAAAAATCAAGTTGGTTTTTACTTCAGGGATCACCTTTGTGTTGTACATCAACAGAAAGCACGCTGTGACTGCAGGGCTTCCATGAGTCAATTTGCATAGACTTATCAACATTTCTACATACAGGGGGGACAGCTATTATTTGTACATTTCTAGCTGAGGGGGCAGACCTGATTGTTACTGTGGGTGTACATAGAATGAGGGGTACACCTGACACTTATACACATTTGCTAGGCCTGCACTGCTATGTCAGGTACTCCATTTCAGTCTATACTGTTGCCTATAATACTGGCTTAAGGCATACCACTGTATTACATACCTTAGCTTCCAATTACACGCATATTAGTTTGTGACTTCATAGCCTACCCAACCCACATCAGTCTGCCTGGCCTGCTGTTATCTGTCGGCATAGGCCTGGGGGGAGGTTACTCATATGCCTCTTCAGAGGGCAGGATACAGCATTTGTGTGTTTGCGTTTGTCTACAATTGTCCTGCTGGCTGTGACTGTTAGGTATGGGACTCCCCCCCAACTGGTATGTGTGAGCGACTTAAGTTGTGTCTGTGCCAGTGAAATGCTGTCATGGCTTAGTGGTTCAGTACTGTGACTATAGTGCACAGTATCCCGAGTTCGAGCCCTGTCATTGCTTTTTATTTTCCTGCTGGGCAGACCTGACTGGTTAAGGAACAGGAAAGCAGGTGTGAGCGTGTTTACCTGACTTTGCTCGACTTTGCCCGCGTTTGCCCAACATTGCCCAACGTTGCGCTGGTTAGTGTGGTATGCAGCTATGGGCAATTGTATTTAAATATGCTCAATACTGGTAAAATGTGCTTAGCAGTGCTTTATATTGCTTAAAATAGGGACTCATGCCTCAGGTGGTGCTGCAGGGCTGCCTATGTCGGATGCACATATTACACTCCCTATACATGTTTGAAAACAGGTAGTGTAAAGTTAGGCATCCCTTTTACTGTATGTGCGAGTTAGAGGCAGGTGTCATTTCCAGGGTTCCTACTGAGTCAGTGTATGTGCTATGCATTGCCTCTTTGCCAAGGCCAGGGCATATTGAGCATGCCTCCTTCTGCCTACTAGGGCAGGCTCAGATTTTTCCTCCTCCGAGTCATGCTGTGCCTGTGCAGGCATTGGCAATGGTGGGGGGCTGTTTGGCCCTGCCCCATGTCGTTCCTGCTGCAGCTGTTTCCACAGGATCATATTGTGTAGCATGGCACATACCATGACAATTTGGGTACATGTAGTTGGTGAGTACTGCAAGGGTCCACCAGATGCGTCCAGGCACCGGAACCATGACTTGAGCATCCCAAACACATGCACAATTATGTTTCTTGTTTGTGTGTGTGCCTCATTATGGAGTTCTTCTTCGGGTGTGTGTGCATTTCTGATGGGTGTCATCAGCCACGGCACCAGTGCGTATCCAGCATCACCCACTAGGTGACCATCAGGGATGTCCCCGCTGGAAAATCTCTGGTACAGCTGCGTCAGATGCCAGATGTGGGAATCCTGATAACTTCCAGGGCAGCCAGCACACACATTCATTATTATGCCCTGGGCATCGCACACAACCTGGCAGTTGATGGAGGGGAAGCCCTTGTGGTTGATGTAAACTCTACCCCGCTCACCAGGTGGTGCTTTGATGTGTATGTGCGTGCAGTCTATTGCACCCACTACCTCAGGGTATTCTGCTATTTGGTGGAAAAGATGCATATTGCTGGCCAATGCCTCACAGGAATTGGGGAAATATACGTGCTCACCGACATGTGCTGACATGGCATCCAGGAACTGGTGCAGTATCCTGGATGCTGATGCCTGTGAAATCCCCATCATATCACCAGTTGGTCTTTGGAAGTTACCTGTAGCTAGTATTCTTAGGCCAACACATACCTTGGTATCATACCTCTCAACCTGGAAACATCAAAAATCTGGACAAGGAACATGAAAAATAGGTACAAATCTGTACACTGATTAACATAAAATGTGCATACATAATTATGTAACCCCGCCCACTCCAATGGAATTGTGGGATATCAGCTTTCAAACGCAAACTGAAGAACAGACAACCAAAATATGGCACCAGAGTTCCCATGCAGCCATTCCAATGTTCCATTACCTGGCTATTTTCACCCCATTTACCATAAACACTAATGTTTGGATATATTGCTTTACTTCTACAATGATTTGGATTTTATTTTTACATTTTATAGCAGAATACACAAACACTATCTGCTAAACAAAGCAATACTCTCTCACACTGAAAATAGACTTGGCATTAAAACTTCTCTGCCCTTGAAACTCACATTCATTGAAACACCATTGAAACCCATACCACATACAAAGAAAATGCAACTGGCCAGTTGTGGATAAATATTACCTTTGGGCTGTTTTCAAATCATAGGGCCCTTGCACACAAAACAAGAAACATACATGCGTTCTTTGATACACCTTCCTGACTTTATTAAATTATATTCCTTGTATAATATAGCACACTTGTTAGACTTAAGTTAGAGTGCATTTTAAACTTATTCTTTTAACATTTTTTCAGTAGACAATGAAACAAAATGCATGAAGCAATAACGACAAAACTGCCCAATTCAGAACATTCCATCATAAAAGTCTACTTCCACACACACTTTTTTTTTGGGGGGGGGGCAAAAGGCCAAAAACCAGGGACACATTTTAAACATTGCTTGTATAATTTTAGAAAGCTGCTAGAACAGATGTTGTGCTATCACCACGCATTTGACTGCCAAGTCTCAAACCCAGCACCTTGTGCACTACAGTCAGAGTAACATACCCCTAAGCCAAATCAGCAGTGTCCTGAAAGACAGAAAGACTGAAACTTAAATGGCTAACATTTACTGAATTCAGTTCTCACTTCTCACCATAGCTCTCAACCTCTTAGCATAAAAAACCTGGACAAAGCCAATAATGGGGGAATATAGCCCCAAAATAGGGACAAATTTCAAATACTGACCTTATAAACTTGCTAGAATAAAAGGTTTTGTGTTACCATTTATTTTCTGAAGACTATGAAGTCTGAAATTCAAATGCCTGTCATTTAGTGAATTCACTTCTTCAATGATTTGCCACAAAAATCCTGAAAACCACAGATTTAATGAGGAATAGGACAAAATATATTCAAATGCCTGTCATTATTTACTGAATTCAATCCTGCAGTGATTTGCCACAAAAATCCTGAAAATCAGATTAATGAGGAACAGAACAATAAAGCAGGCAGAGAGAGGTTTTCTACCTACCACATCCATTTGTCACACTGTAGCTATTTATATTATCTACACACACACACACACACCTGAACTAAATCCCAGCGAACTAGCAAAGCTCTGTAAAAGTGCAGCAGAAATATACTACCTAATAACAAGTCTAGCCAACAGATGCAGAAACAAAATACCTCAGTTAATTCGCCAGCACAGCTCTGTTCAGCAGAAACTGGAACTAAATACTTAAAAACCTAGCGAACTAGCAAAGCTCTGTAAAAGCATAGCAGAACCATACTGCTCTAAAATAATAACAAGTCCAGCCCTTAAAAGCTCCATTCAGCAGAAACATACTGCCAAAGCAAGCTCCGTTTGAATACGTTAAAAGCTCAATTCAGCAGAAACACACTGCCAAAGCAAGGTCCGTTCATTCAGCAGAAACATACTGCCAAAGCAAGCTCTGTTTGAATACGCTAACAGCTCCATTCAGCAGAAACACACTGCCAAAGCAAGCTCCGTTCATTCAGCAGAAACATACTGCCAAAGCAAGCTCCATTCATTCAGCAGAAACATACTGCCAAAGCAAGCTCCATTCATTCAGCAGAAACATACTGCCAAAGCAAGCTCCATTCATTCAGCAGAAACATACTGCCAAAGCAAGGTCCGGTCATTCAGCAGAAACATACTGCCAAAGCAAGCTCCGTTTGAATACGTTAACAGCTCCATTCAGCAGAAACACACTGCCAAAGCAAGCTCTGTTCATTCAGCAGAAACATACTGCCAAAGCAAGCTCCATTCATTCAGCAGAAACATACTGCCAAAGCAAGCTCTATTCGCCAGCATAAAAAATACCTTAAAAAGCTCCGTTCAGCATAACAAATACCTGAACTAAGCAACAGCCCAGCAAAAAGCAAATACCTTGATAAAATACCTCCATTGCAGCACCATTGAAATATATCAATCCCAAGTTCCAACTCTGTTCGTTTCACTCACCCTCCATTGAAAAATATATCTATTCCAATTCAACTCTGTAGTTCGCGCTCAAACAGCCAGCCGGAATGTATGCCCTTGAGCTCAATTCCGACAGGCTGATGGAGCTGACGTCAATGCACACGTGATGACGTCAGCTCAAAAAGCGCAAAACAAAATAAATTTAAAAATCACTGGAAAAAATCGGAAATTAAGGGGTGCCACTCGGGAATCGTGGCACCCCATTATTTGGACCCCAAAACTCGGTAAAAACCGAGTAATTCGGTACAGTTGGGAGGTTTGCTTGGTATCCACTGGGATGGGTTCCCCTCTGTTGGTTCTGTATGTGAGGCATGGCTGGCACAGCTCAACAATTTGCTGCAGGAGGTCTCTGTCCACCCTATAGCACTCCACTATCTCCAGCTCATGTAGCCCCTGGTAGGTTAACCTGGGTCTGTACACTCTTCTATGTCTCCACACTGTGGGTTGCTCAGCATCATTCACAACATCACCACCCTCAGCACCTTGCACATGTTGGTTTATGATAGCAAGAGCAGCCCCTAACATTTTGTCTGACTTTAACGTTTTTAAGCTTTCCCTCTTTGTATACTGCAGTGTTGCAGAGATCTTTGGAAAAAACAAGGAAGAATGCTGTTTGCAGAGTTTAAAGTGCTGGGCTGGGCTACTCTGCTACCTGTGTAATTGGCTGATGCTGATATATTTCTCCTGGCAGCTCTGCTAGTTCTCCTTGGTTAACTTCCTACTACTTCTTTTCCTTCCTTTTCCCTTTCTGTTTCCGCCCAGGGCAGCGCCGCGCAAATGAGCGCACATGAGCGCACATGCATTCACACACACACACGCTGTGTGCATGTTTGCAAGAAATTTCAGATATATTCACGGCGTACACCTTTGGTTTCTGGTTTTCAAAAAGGACAACTGTAGACACGCCTCTTGCAATCCTGAGCAACTCAGGGCAAACACAAGACACTGTGCACCAATAAGCTTACATCCTTTCTGACACACCCTCTCATGATGTTACCTATATTCTACTCTACTACTTACCTACTCCTACACTTATACTCTTGGGACATGGCTCACATGCTGGGGAAAATTGGGATTCACTATCCTTATCCTCATTTGCATAGGATTGCCTACTAATGCATGGTTACATCTCTCACACTGAGCTTCCCCCTTAGCAATCAGTACTCAGTGGCCATGTTGTCTTCATCCTGCCATTCACCTGCATGGCAGGATAAGCTTTTTAGTGAAAATGGCTATTTTTAGCTATTTTTAGATTATTTTCTTGTTGTTAAAGTGTTGCACGTTTGTGCGGTGCTGCGCTAAGCTTAAACATTGGAGATTGGGGGAAAAAAAAGTTTGATTTTAATAATTTTAAACATTTATAAATGCCAATGGCCTTATATTTGGTCATTGACATGCTTCCTCAACTGTATGCATACTTTATTTGGAGCTGTCATAGCTCTGTTTGGCTATTTACAGAACGGTACTCTGTTACCAACGGAGTACATTTCTGCAGATAACACTAACCCTCCACAGACAGGTTAGTGTTTCCTGGATTGCAAATTTACCTCATTTGCATAGCTTTCAGCAGCAAATGAGGTAATTTGCATACCATGACGTTGTCCATGCAAGAGTAGCTTTAGCAGCTCTCGTGCACTCCCCTGCTAATTGTACCTGGATCGCACAGCAGACTTATTGCCTCTGTGAGCTCCTACACTCTTCTTGCACTCCATGCAAGCTTTTGTAAATCCGGCCCATGTTCTTTCACATAAGTCTAGTGCATGGAACAGTCTTCCACATGTCATAACAATCTCAAAGTCATTGTATGAATTCAAGAAACATATTGACAATAATTTTTAAAATTAAGTATACAAGCCAAGACAAATTTGAGCAGTGCTTTTAAATGGTCTCTGTTGACACTGTGAGTACAAAATGCATATTGTAACAATATATATTGTAATACCTCTCTCTCTCTCTCTCTCTCTCTCTCTCTCTCTCTCTCTCTCTTGGTCAGCTCTTCTAGTGCATGGTCTGTCAATCAACAAAGACAAACGGAATCATAGTCAGGGCTTTATCCCTGTATGCCATAGAACTATACACACACCCAAAGAATTCTACTGGTAGACGGACTTAATCACTTCAACATTTGTGCATTTGTAGACCACAGATTGTTTAGTGAAATACAGCATCTATAATTATTTAAGTTCATTTAATGGAGAGATTGATAATCTATTAATAAGACATGTCTCTAGTGTCCATTTCCTAAATGGCTATAGCAGTAACGCTGTGCACTTGTCACTCAAGGAGTTGGGCTGCATAGAAATGTTATCATATCTAAGTTCATTCTAAGAGATAATGCAGTAGATGACTCTCAGGAAATAGTGTGATCTGTTACGGGCAAGATACACTGGATCAGAACATGTTAAAGTTAAGAGATTATCCCTTCAAAATATAGGTCACTCTGTCCTAGTTTAGGCTGCATTGTGCCATATGATGGAATTATTCTGAGATGTAAATTATAGGATCATAGTATCATAAAATTATAGGAGGTTAATAGGCTAATGGTCCTAGAGGCTTTTTCAGCCTAGCCAGTTATGCCTCAGTTTTCCCAATTATTAATGCCCACAGTCTAGAACAGCTTTGGTATATACCTGTGACTTAGGGCATCTACAAACTGCCCCTGTCTCTAAGGGCCATGAGTGACAAGCCAGGGGTAAATATGTGATTTTCACATGAATGGGGAAACTGTTCCAGAGAAGAGGTAATCTCTGAGACACCTACAGGTACCTATTCCTCCAACATGTTTTGTTTAAATTACCGACAAGGTTTAGATCCTCAGATCAAGTAATTATAATGCTGTTTGTTTTGTGAATGTATAGCATATCGATCAGGGCTGGATTTGAGAATCCCTTGTAGTTTAGGCATAGATCACCCCTCAGTAGTCTGTAGAAGGCTGACTACAGGGGCAGGGATTTGAGGAGGTCCACAAAGGACATATTATTTACACCCTGTATTTTTTAGTGAGGAACTTCTGTGGCCACTGCAGTTGTTGCAAATGCCTGGTCAGGTACATGCTGGAGGGTGCATTCTACTTAATTATTGGTGTAATGAGGGCTGAGTATAGTGGAACTATGATCTCCTTACATCAGAATGCCATGCCCTTAGTTATACATTGTGCCACACTAAAGGACATTCTCACTACCATGGACACATTGTAATCATCAAAATTCAGGTTACTACCAACCTATGTAACCAAATCCCTTACCACTGAGCCTACTATTGAGGGGGAGTTATCAATGTTACATTTTGCAAGGTTGTTTTCTTCCCAAAGGATATAATTATGCATGTTTCCACTGCGTTTTAGGCCATTGTTCTGCCACCAGTTATTTGTCTGTGTCAGGCTTTCCTGGAGGATATTTACATATTTGGGGGATTCAGTGGTTGCTCCAAGCTTGCAGTCACAGCAAATATGTTCAGCATAGGCCTTCTACATTTTCCTTGACTTCAGAGAAGTATATTCCAAACAGGACAGGTCCCGATACTCAGCCCTATGGGATACACAACTAGTAACAGGCCTCTTGGTGGAGGTGGATTCCCCCACCCTAACTTCTTGTGCCTTATCTGTGAGCCATTTAGCTATCTATTGGATGACATAGGGATTTATACCTAAGTCTGTGAGGTTGTCTATAATGCCTAAATGAGGTATTGCATCATATGCCTTTGCCAGGTCATGATAGGCAGTGTTTGCCCATGTCCATGACTCTAGTGACCTTCTCAAAGAAGTCAATCAAGTTATTAGGCATCACCTGCCCTTGATGAAACCAAACTAAGATGTGTCCAGTGTTTGAAGATTTCCTATATCCTTATTTATCAGGTTCAGAATAATTGTTTCCATGGCCTTACATATAAGACTTGTGAAACTTATGGGATATGTATTTCTCCTGGGTCTGCTGATGGTCTGCCTTTGTGTAGAGGAATGACAGTTGCAGTCCTCCATTCCGTTGGTATGAGGCTTGTCTGGAGGCTGTAGTTGAATGGAGATTTTACTAGGCCTGACAGATGATTAGGACGCATCCTGGAATATTATCTGGACACATTGATGCAATGTTTTTAGCTCTGGAGAGTGCACTAAGGACCTGTTCTTTAGTGATAGTATGGGACAGTGTTAGAGGGTATTTCTTGGGGGAAGCTAGGGGTAATGGCGGGGGGGGGTAAAACTGGAGCTCAGTTTATTGGCCAACTTATTTGCTATATCCTCCAGGTTCAGTATAGGAAGTTGAATTTACTATTAGTTCAGCACACTACTGGGTATTCCCTTTAAGGTTATGTACGTAACTGAAAAATGCCTCATGGTTATCCTTAGCTTGGCAATTGAGTTTTGCCTCATGGTTGGCTTTGCTGGACTTGATTAGTCCCCTGAGTTGCATATTGAGACTGATGAGAGAGTTTATTGTCTTTTGGGCATAGCCCTTCAAAATTCTGGACAGAATTTTCTATTTATACTGGGGGTCCACCAAAGGGGCTTGTTTTTGGAGTTTGTCTTAAGTATTTTTCTGTTTGAAACTTTTGTTTCTATACAGTTATTTACATGTTTGTATGGAGTTTAAGTAAACATTTCTACATAGGCTACTGTGTTCTCTGAATTTGGAGAGCTTGGAATTTAGCTAGTCTTTCACTTAATAGGAGGTAGTTAGCCTTGGAAAAGTTCTTAAATGTTCTGGGGTTTGCTGGGAGTTCAACCTTTATATTTGTAGCAACGGTTACTGCTTTGTGATATGGTCTATTCAGAGAGGGCATTAGAAAAGGGGGGGGTTGCAGCATTTCCTCATATTTATGAGCACCAGATGCAGGATATTTTTTACCCTAGCAGGTGTGCAGACTAGCTTTACTAGGGTGTTTGTATTAACAAAAATCCAGGAACCTGTGAGCCAGCATGCTAGTAGTTGTGTATATATCCCAGTTTATGGTGGAATACTTGAAATGAGTCATGAGGATGGTGTTGGGCTGAATTGTGAGTGACTTCAGTACATTCAAGTGTGTGATATGGTTATCCTGGGTCATAGATGTGGACCTATAGCTAGCAAGGATATGGTATCAGATTTTACCTAAGTTTAGTTGGACATGGAGTAGCTCAAGCATGTCATATTGTCTGATCAGTCTTATCGGATTTTACCTAAGTTTAGTTGGACATGGAGTAGCTCAAGCATGTCATATTGTCTGATCAGTCTTGAGATGTGCTTAGTTTTTATGTAGATTGACACACCTGTACTTCTTGTCCCTTCCTGTGCAGTAGCTGGTCTAAATTTCTGGAAGGCATTATAGGCCTGTATTGCCAGGATGCCTTCTATGGCTTTAAACCATGTCTAAGTAACTGCACAGATGCAACACTCTCCAGGGTGAGGAGTGTTTCCAGGGAGTTGAACTACTATGTTGGACAATTTTTCAGCTTGGCATTGCCAAAGAAGAAAGAACTATAGAGATGGATAATCTTTTGGCCAGTATCTGAAAGCCTAGTGGGGATAAGTTTAGACAATCCTTGGCAAAGTAAAATGCTCTGTTAATCATGTCCTCCCAAACTGACAAATATTGGACCTCCTTAGAATAACACCTATATCTAAGACAATTGTTAAAGTCAATCATCTTCTGTTTATATTGTGGTATGATCCTTGGAGAAGGTAGAATGCTGCTTAATGCTAGGCTTATACCAGCCTGGGACACATAATGTGAAAGCTCTATCATGTCTCTCTTCATATAGTCCAGTGAGGTATGTTGAAGGTCATTCACACCCACATGGACTATAACCAAGTCATATTGGTACTTGTGGATCAATGTCCTCAGTGCATGTTTGATATGGTGGATCCGTGCCCCTGATAGGCAACTGACGGTGACTGTCTCCTTGCTCAGCCTGGTGAGGGGGGCATCAGTGTGTCTCACAATAGAGGCTCCAATGACCAATATATTGGGTTGTGTGGCAGTTTATCTTAAGGGCTTACAGGCTGAGACATTATATGTCCTGGGGTGTGTTGTCTTTGTAGAGTACTTGGGAGGTTGCTGAGGGCAGCATACAGGATGTCTTTTGAGGTTTGGGTAGATTGCATTTAAGAGCCTCAGCATATGTGTGTTTATGTGTCTCTCCTCCATAGTAGGTTGTATATGCGTTACTGACAACCTGTTTGGAGATACCAGTATCTGTATATGAAAGGTTTGCCTCCAAAAACATAGCTCAATTACCTTTCCTTCATACTGTGTTAGTCTGTTTAAGAAAAAGGTGATTGTCAGTAAACATGAGACAATTGCTACATTTTCTCAAGATGCCCATTTGTAACAGACTGGC
Source organism: Protopterus annectens (assembly GCF_019279795.1). Taxonomy (NCBI): domain Eukaryota; kingdom Metazoa; phylum Chordata; order Ceratodontiformes; family Protopteridae; genus Protopterus; species Protopterus annectens. The sequence goes on from NC_056730.1 coordinate 205,520,256, forward strand.
TACAGAGACAGTAGGAAAAAGCACATACATAGCTGTGGATCCTCTTTTTTGTGATCTGTGAGGGGTAGTGCAATCAGGGTTTGGAGTTGTTGGGTGGAGAGGAGTGGTCTAGAATTGATCAAGACAACATTCTTGGGTAATGCTCAGTCATAGTTTAAAGGAATATCTCACCTGAAATTAAGAATAAGGGTGTGATATGTACTTCTTAAAAATTAATACCTTGGTATGTCTTTTACACTGAGCTGGGCCTCTAGCTACCTTATCTCATGTATATCACTTTATATTTCTTTTGCAGTAAATTTAATATGAACACATATCTTTATTAGTTAGAGAACACCTCTTTTATTGCATGCCTCTGGGCAGTTAAAGCTAAAGGAATGTAAAACAAAATTGTTCTCACTTGCTAGCTCAAGCATCCATGGCTGAGAAGTCTCAACATTCATAGTAAATCCATGTTTACAACACAAAGCATAAATCTAAGAAACAGGTTTATTGTGATAGTGGATGTAGACATCAAAGAAAAAAATGCTTGTTTCAAGAAATAGATGTTCAAATTTGTCTGCTGACACGGTGACAAACTTTCAATGTTTATTTTTCATTTGTGTGTTTTACTTTTTTTATGTTATGAATACATTCTCTTAGTTGCAATGATCTGCTTGATTTACAGCACAAAATATCAATTCTCTGTCAGTTTTGTCATGCTACCTAAATTTATGATGTCATTAGGTGTGTAAATGAAGCCAAAATCTATGTGTCATTGTTGCTTTATAATATTACTTTGCTCAGCAATTGTATTATATCTTTTCTGTTTAGATTTATTAATGTATGACTGCAAGGCTGTTGTATACAATGGCCACTAACACTGAAAAAAAAAAATTCCCTTTTCAAACAAGAATGAGTTTCTTATTCACTCACTGTGAAAAGATTGACTGCTGTATTTTAAAGAAATTACTGCTGCTTAGTGAAGGAAATAAAACATGTCTCGTTAAGTGGCAGTTTCAAAAACTGCAGCAAAAATGTCTTCAGAATAATTGTTCATCATGTTATAGCATGCAATTCTCTTTACTGTCAAGACTCCAAATTAAATCACAAAGTCCGTAAGAAAGAAAAAAGTATGACATGAAGCAATCTGAAATGAAATGTTATACAGCTTTTGTTTTAGCAAAATAAAGTAAAGCTATAACCATACTGTCAATTTGGCAACTCAGACACTGAAATGTGGCATCTGTGTTTATCTCAGATTTCATCAACTCACTGACTTCAAAAAAACAATAAAGAAGTGAACATGTTTGCAATTATAATAATATGTGATGGCAGTCTGGGATAAACACTCCATGAAAACAAATCTATTAAATAAGCTCACCTCTACCAATTGGAAATGTGTTTACTTTTACTGCAGAAGCACCTTTAGCTATACATTAAAAGCAACTACAGAAAACTGTATCGGGAGTCAGTGAATTAAAAAAAAAAATCATTGGGTTGGGGTATATGTCCCTTTCCCCAGTATTATACAATCACTGTGTCAGAATATATAATTAGCATGGGATGTGTGGGGAGGCTGCTGGGAGGTGCAGGGGGGGCTTTACCTCTGTTTAAAATTATATATATATATATATATATATATGTATTTATATATTTGTGTTTATTTGCATGCACCAAAATATTCCCTCAGTTCATGCATGTTGATGTGCCAGCATTTGCATAGTCAAGGTTTTGTTGTTAACTTTAGTGATGTAGACATTTGGATCTGTCAATCTGGTTTACTAGACCATAGACAGATGGAAAGACAGAGACAGCTAGATCCATAGCTACACATACACACACACACACACACACATACAGACATTTATATATAATATAAATATATATATATATATATATATATATATATATATATATACACATATATATACTATATATCTATATATAGATAAATATATTATATACACACACATGCGCATGTGCGCACGCACTGACACCCAAACATATCTATATATATATATATATATATATATATATATATATATATATATATATATATATATTAATATATAGATACATATATTATATACACACACACACATGCGTGCGCAAGCACACACACACACAGACACACACACACACACACACACAAACACACATGTATTTATATCTGCATCGATATATAGATAAATATATTATATACACACACACGCATGCGCGTGCGCTCTCACACACACACACACACACACACACACACACACACACACACACACACACACAGTATGTATGTGTGCATGTATGTATGTGCACTGGTAATCCATGTAGATGTTTTAAAAACTTACTAATGTCTACATAGGTTCATACTTTCATAGTTGTGTACTAGGCCAATAGCCCTGGATTCTTTACAAGCCTGCCCATAGAAGTGCCCTGGCATCATATCACCATTAGTTCCTGGTGCTTCTATCAAGTAGAGCCACTGGAGTGATCCCCATGGGAACTTTCTATTTCCCATCCACTCATCAAGATTTCTCTTGAAAAGGGCCAGTGAGGTGCTCTGCTTGATATGTATGGGGAGTCTATTCCAGAGCATGGGCAGTCTCTGGGTTATGAACCTGTCTCTCCTGCATGTTTTGTTGATTGTGGTAATGCGGTTGAGGTCCCTGGAGCATGTTGTGCAGCGGGATTGGAATTTCTTTAGGTGTAACATTTCTAATAGGGCTGGGTCAGACATCCCTTTGTAAGTCAAGCAGAGATCGCCTCTTAATAGATGATATGAGACAGAGAAAAGCTGGAGTTTTTTTAGTCTGTCCATGTAGGGCATGTGTTTAAGGCCTAGGATACTCTTCGTGAGGTATTTATGTGGCCTTTCCAGCTATTGCAGGTGTTTAGTGAGGTACATGCCAAATGGAGCATTATAGTCGATGAGTAATCTAATGAGGGAAGAGTAGAGAGAGGTGATGACCTCTTTTTTCCTGGAAGCAAATCCCTGGGTAATGAGATGTGCCACATAGAAGGACTTTCTGACCCCAGTGGCAATATGGTGGTCGAAGGAGAGGTTGCTGTCAACCTGTGTCCCCAGATCTCTTATAACACCTTTAGTCTTCAGTGGGCTACCATCAATGTGGTAATTAGTGGGAACTGAGTTTTTCCCAAAGGGAATAATGATACATTTTTTGGCATTAAGCTTAAGGCCATGCTTTCGACACCAGCCGTTGGTCTCAGCGAGGCCTTTCTGTAGGATGTCTACATCACTTGGGGAGTTGATAATGGCTCTCAGCTTGCAAACATCAGCAAACTTGGTTAGTCAGAGTCCCTCTGTGTTGGCCTGCATTTCTGAGAAGTAGATGCCAAACAGGAGAGGACCCAGGACCGATCCCTCTGGGACTCCACTCGTAACTGGCCAGCACTCTGACTTGGAGTCTGCTACTTTCACACTGTGGGTTCTATCTGTGAGCCAATTTGCAACCCACCTAGTGATAACAGGGAGTGATGCCTAGTTTGGTGAGTCTATCAATAAATCCTGACTGGGTAATGGTATCAAAGGCCTTGGCCAGCTCGAGGTAGGCTTTATGAACTGCCTTGTCCTCATCCACAACTTTGGTGACTGACTCAAAGAAGTCAACCAGGTTGAGCAGGTGTGATCTACCCTTCACACAACAAAATTGCATGGGATCCGGAGTCCAAGACATACAGGACTAAATTGTGTTCGATGCTTGTGTACATACTTGTTCCGACAACTTGGTCGATTCAAGCCCCCTTTTTGATATTAGTTTTTCACCACGTAGCCATGATTTCCATCTTGGCAATGATCACCTGCATCTAGTTGATGATGACCTTGTTATGGATGTTGTGGAACTAGATGAATTGCTAAACCAGGACATAAATACACCTAATAGCAGTGTATCTACTGAGATTTCAATACCTGCAATAATCACCAATTCAACAGGTGATGTTAAGGTGTATAACTTTTCTTCTGTCTCTATATCTATGGACATGGTTGAACTTTTATCAAAGGGATACACTTACGTCCCTCGACAGAGATTCGATTTAGTTCAGTCAATCATTGATATTAAACTGTTCTCAAGAAAACTGAACTTTAACTTAATGATGGGTAGTAATCCTTATGTTATGGAGTCTGACCCTTTCAGGATTGCCAGTATTTATAACCCCCCTTTACACCCATTAGTTCAAATTTTTGAACAGATGTGCGAGCTTGACATTAGACAGTTGGCTAGGTGCACACATAAAGCCAATAGGAATGACTCCAGTAGTAAAGTTGAATACGAACTATTGGAGTTTATTCGTACTCAGAATATACGAGTGTGTAAACCAGATAAGGGTGGGGGGTTGGTAATCTTTGATAATTTAGATTACTGTGAATGGATGGCTAACTTGTTAGATAGTTCTGCTTATTCATCTAGTTCACTTTCAGAGGTAAATCGGGCATATAGAGCAATAAAAAATAGTATAGAGGACATGTTTATCGAAGGTAGGATTGAACAGGAAATTTATAACTATTTGACCACTACTTTTCCTAGGTTCCCGTACCTCTTCGGGATACCAAAAATTCATAAAAGTATTACTGACCCCCCAATGAGACCTTTAATGGACGGGCGTGGTTCCCCTACCTACCCATGTGCCAAATTTGTAGACTCTGTTATACGGAAATACTTGGCCTTGGAAATCCAGATCTGTAAAGATTCGTGGTCTTTTTTGGAAAAAATTGATAATTTAATTTTTGACAACAGATATAATTTTATCACAATAGACGTCAAGGACTTGTATACTTGTATCCCCCATGACATTGGCATCGAATGGGTCACCTTAATTCTTAAGAAAAATGGGGCCTCTAATATGGAAATGTCCGTAGTAACGGAGTTGCTTGAAATTATTCTGTATTATAATTATTTTATGTTCAATGAGAATTATTTTTTGCAAAAAGTCAGGGTTGCTATGGGTTTGCCATGTGGGGCTAGTGTAGCTAACGCAGTCATGGCATATTGGGAGACAGAATTTGTATTCAAGGAGGTTGAAGTCATGGAATATATTGTTTTCTACACACGCTACCTGGACGATATATTTATCTTAGTCAAAGGTGCCGAAGTGGTTAGTGAATTGTTATTAGACAAATTTATTAATTCCACGGACTTTTTAAAATTTACATATACTTTTAGTAGTACAACTATTGCCTACTTGGATATTTTACTTTCAAAAAACAGTGAGGCTTGTAGTTTTAAGGCTAATATACACCAGAAACCTACATATTCAAACTCTTTTCTTCCTTATTCGAGCTGCCACCCGACTTACCAGAAACGTTCAGTAATAAAGGGACAACTGGTAAGGGCAGCCCGTATAGTGACCTTAGATGACAATTTCCATACAGAATGTGGACTATTGAGGAATATGTTTATACACTGGGGGTACCCTATCATCTTATTAGAAGAATTGATTAACGACGTCATGACTAAAAGACTTAATGGGACTTATAAGCCTTTATTGACTTTTAAGGTTAGTCATGTACTTCAGGTTACGACTAATAGCCAGACACCCTTACAGGGTTGCTTGGATATAAATCAAATTAATACTAAATATATGGGCACAAAACTTATTTTAACATTTAGCCCATTTAGTTACCAATGCATTGAAAGTATTAAGAAAAATTGGGCATTGTTTAAAAGTAACCCATCTATTTATGCAAAGGTTGGAGAACTCCCCACTGTCATCTTTAGGAGGGGAAAAAATATGAAATCATTATTGGAACAATCAGTGCATAATTTTACTAGAACAGTTGGTATGTTTAAATGTCAAAATTGCAATTTTTGCAAACATATTTTTGAGACGAATAGGGTCAGTATACAGAATTATCAATACAAATTAAAATCTAGATTTAATTGTAATTCTAAAATGGTTGTTTACTTAGCGTTGTGCCAAGGATGTCCTGCGTTCTATGTTGGCAAAACTGAACGCAGGCTCCGTGAGCGCGTTTATGAGGATCAATACGCAATAAGTAGAAATAAATCTGATAATGCACTTGCTAAGCATGTATCTAAATATGTGAATCATAGTTTTAGATTCTTAGTATTAGACCAGGTGACAATCAATAAAAGGGGGGCACCTATGCCTTTATTATTGGAGGAACTTGAATTAAAATGGCAAATTAAGCTTAATGCCTGTATATTTCCTGGTCTAAATGAGTCGTGTTCAATCAGTAGTGTTTTAAAATTGCAGAATTTGAAAAGGTGAATGTTACTGATTCGTTTTACTGATTGCCACTACTAGACTTTGTCTAGCTATTTAAAGTGAGTTATTCAATTAGATAGTAGCCATACCTCAAAAATGACCACTTGAAATTTAGGTCATGGTTTATATAAGGTAATGTAATGTATAATGTTTAGAGGTTTATGAATATGTGAAATCTAAGTTCTTTGTTAACCTCAGCTATTGACATTTTTCCCGAAGAGCTTGCTACCTTTGTTTGTTGTTTTAAGCCACATATGTGTGGATTTTTTAAAAAAAAGTATTTATGTGTTTTATTAATTAATCACTGTACTTGATTGGTGTTGAGTATTTGCCTTTAACTATTTAAAGGGTCATTTATGTTGAATCTTTGTCTGAGGAAGTCTGTACAACGTACCGACGAAAAGCGCTTTACTATTAAATTGTTTGTAATCGGCTGACACTTGTCCCTGATTTCACTTGCCTTAGCAATTCATTGTTGAATTTGTTTAGTGTGTCTGTTTGTTAAATTATAATGTCTACATAGGTTCATACTTTCATAGTTGTGTACTAGGCCAATGGCCCTGGATTCTTTACAAGCCTGCCCATAGATGTGCCCTGGCATCATATCACCATTAGTTCCTGGTGCTTCTATCAAGTAGAGCCACTGGAGTGATCCCCATGGGAACTTTCTATTTCCCATCCACTCATCAAGATTTCTCTTGAAAAGGGCCAGTGAGGTGCTCTGCTTGACATGTATGGGGAGTGTATTCCAGAGCATGGGCAGTCTCTGGGTTATGAACCTGTCTCTCCTGCATGTTTTGTTGATTGTGGTAATGCGGTTGAGGTCCCTGGAGTGTGTTGTGCAGCGGGATTGGAATTTCTTTAGGTGTAACATTTCTAATAGGGCTGGGTCAGACATCCCTTTGTAAGTCAAGCAATGATCTCCTCTTAATAGATGATATGAGACAGAGAAAAGCTGGAGTTTTTTGAGTCTGTCCATGTAGGGCATGTGTTTAAGGCCTAGGATACTCTTCATGAGGTATTTTTGTGGCCTTTCCAGCTATTGCAGGTGTTTAGTGAGGTACATGCCAAATGGAGCATTATACTCAATGATTAATCTAATGAGGGAAGAGTAGAGAGAGATGATGACCTCTTTTTTCCTAGATGCAAATCCCTGGGTAATGAGATGTGCCACATAGAAGGACTTTCTGACCCCAGTGGCAATATGGTGGTCGAAGGAGAGGTTGCTGTCAACCTGTGTCCCCAGATCTCTTATAACACCTTTAGTCTTTAGTGGGCTACCATCAATGTGGTAATTAGTGGGAACTGAGTTTTTCCCAAAGGGAATAATGATACATTTTTTGGCATTAAGCTTAAGGCCATGCTTTCGACACCAGTCGTTGGTCTCAGCGAGGCCTTTCTGTAGGATGTCTACATCACTTGAGGAGTTGATAATGGCTCTCAGCTTGCAAACGTCAGCAAACTTGGTTAGCCAGAGTCCCTCTGTGTTGGCCTGGATTTCTGAGAAGTAGATGCCAAACAGGAGAGGACCCAGGACTGATCCATCTGGGACTCCACTTATAACTGGCCAGCAGTCTGACTTGGAGTCTGCTACTTTCACACTGTGGGTTCTATCTGTGAGCCAATTTGCAACCCACCTAGTGATAACAGGGAGTGATGCCTAGTTTGGTGAGTCTATCAATAAATCCTGACTGGGTAATGGTATCAAAGGCCTTGGCCAGCTCGAGGTAGGCTGTATGAACTGCCTTACCCTCATCCACAGCTCTGGTGACTGACTCAAAGAAGTCAACCAGGTTGAACAGGTGTGATCTACCCTTCAAACAACAAAATTGCATGGGATCCAGAGTTTGGAGATTTCCTATATCCTTTTTAATTAGGTCCATGATGATGCGCTCCATAGCCTTACATATCAGACTCATCAGGCTAATGGGGCAATAATTCCCAGTGTCTACAGTCGCTCCCCCTTTATGGAGAGGGATGACTGTAACAGTGTGCCATTCTGTAGGGACAAAGCCTGAGGTGAGGCTGTGATTGAACAGGGCACACAGGTGTGGTGCCAGTTCACTTTATAGTTCATGTAGAACACAGCCAGGGATATTGTCGGGTCCCATGGAAGCTGTATTCTTGGCCTTGGACAATGCAGCAGTAATGCTGGGTGCCTGGCATTCTTCCGGTATTGTGATTGGTCCTTTGGAGGATGGGGACAGGGGTAAAGTTGGCACTGAATCTGTCAGCTAGTATGTTGGCAATATCTGTTGGCTCAGTATAGGTGGTGCCATTGTGCAGTAACTCAGGACAAATCTAGGTATTGCCATGAAAATTCTTGATATAACTGTAGAAGGCTACATGTTTTGATATTTAGGTATACATATGTAGCAATGGGTCAGACTGTGTCTGCAATGCTACATTTAAAGTAAAGTCATTCAAATATATAGTGAGACACAAGTTCAAATGAATTTCAGCAGGACAGCAATGTCAGTAGGTGAACAAAAAAATAATGTGGTGTACTAAATTACTTTCGGACAAAGAGTTTGTAAAACAACCTTACATTGCCAGGACCAGAAAGGTATGGCCACTGCTGCTGTGGAGGTTAGCTTTAAACTGAAGTCAGCTTGAAAAATAAAATAAAAAAGAATAGAAAGAGACAGCTAAGTGGAGGAAAAGGATGAGGGTATCATGTTAAGACAGAATGAATATTCTGTTCAGCCTCACTAAGAAATAATTGACAAGTGGTGGGCGGAAAAATACTGGCAGAGGTGAGGAAAGAGAAAGGGTAAGCAATGACAGCTCATCAAAGTTGCTAAAAGATTCTACTTCATGAGAAAACATTTGGATGCTGATGAAATGCATTTTCTCTCAGAGAAATATTCATCTGTGTCTGAACAAAGATATCATAACAAAAAAGAAGAGAAGAACCTCATTCCATGCTAAGGCAGACAAGCACCAGCAACACCTATGGTGGCTCAGAAAGAGATAATCTAGACAAGTTTAAGTAGAAAGAAGTTGCAGATATAACAACAATAATGTCATAAATTTACAAATGTACAGACACACACGTTATATGTGTGTGTGTGTGTGTGTGTGTGTGTGTGTGTGTGTGTGTGTGTGTGTGTGTGTGTGTGTGTGTGTGTGTGTGTGTATGTGTGTGTGTGTGTTGTAAATACTGTACTACTACACATTTTGAGGAGACAAGAGGTTATCTTACTCTGTAGTGCTAGGGAATTCAATATGTACAGCTTGCCCCAAATAGTCATAAAATGTTTGAACACTTCACTCTATATCCTACTTCTTGCCACAAATTATTCAACCTGTTCTTACCATTTCTGGCACATTTAACTGCCTGCTAATTACAGTTCCCTCTTGCCAATGACTGTAATCTCCATGAATCTTATTTTAATACACACACTTGCTTCCTGTTATAGCTGTCCTCGTTTTCATTTAACATACCATCTCTCTTTTCTCACTCTGCTGAATTACTGCTTTCATTTCTTCTCCCATTTTACTACCTCCATAATACTTCTTCTCACGCATTGTTGCCCAACTCTTTCTTGTGTGCAAGACTTTATCCAGCCAATGTGTTTCTCTCTTACCTTACACAGTTGTGCAGTACCCCAATTTTTTTCAAACTTATTATTAATTGCCTCCATTCAGACACAGTGTTAATCTGCTCTACTTTGCCTCACTTTGCTCAGCTCTGCTCTCCTGCTATAACTTAAACCATTCCCACCCAACCCTCACATCACTTATATTGTAATGCCCTTGATCCACCCTGTGCAATTCTCCTCCAATCCACTCCATCTATACCCCCCATCTACTCACCTCCAGTCCCTTTTCCCTTGCCAATATTTGGTCAGTTCTCTTTGCTATGCTTATCTCCACTCACTCCATCTTTGTTTATTACACGCAATTCTCACTCTTTACTTCCACTCCTCATCTTGCATTGTTACTTCCATCCCAAAAGTATACAATATCCTGGAAACCTATATTCTTCCCTATAGTTCTCCTTTGTCTTTCACTTTTTTTCTGCCCAAATTACAAGGCATTCATTTTTAAAACACCAACACCACACTACCAAAAATGTTATCTCAAAATCTTTCAACATACACATACCCCTCTGATTGACATTATATGTACATGTAGCTGCCCACCCCAACTAAACAGTCACACATACTTCTCTTGCATCTACTGTCCAATAACTCCGCTTGACTATTTACATTTCATACAATGCAGTGATATACATCTCAACTCTTGTCCCCTACTCATCCCATCAGTTCTAGTCCCTCTTCATAAAATCATGTCCTTAAGCTATATGAACCTTTGCAGCATTAACAACCAGTGGCCTCAGTTAGACATTAACAACCAGTGGCCTCAGTTAGACATTAACAACCAGTGGCCTCAGTTAGAAGTCTGTTTTTCTCAATGTCCTGTTAAACTGATTGCCATATCAGAATCCTGGACAAAGTAGTTTTCTCACATATCTACACATTTCATTTCCAACTATATCTTCTCAGACAACAGGCCCAGCACATATCAACGAGGTGGAGCCATGTTGCAAATCAGAAATGAGGCCAGTCTGTCCCCTCATTGATACCAAAAAGTGACTTAGTCCTTAACAGAGACTCAATCTGCCTGAAAGTTCATGTCCTGTTGGATGTTTATTGTCTTCATCCCTGCCAAACCTCCCAACTGTACCGAATTACTCGTTTTTTACCGAGTTTTGGGGTCCAAATAATGGGGTGCCACGATTCCCGAGTGGCACCCGTTAATTTCCGATTTTTTCCAGTGATTTTTAAATTTATTTTGTTTCGCGCTTTTTGAGCTGACGTCATCACGTGTGCATTGACGTCAGCTCCATCAGCCTGTCGGAATTGAGCTCAAGGGCATACATTCCGGCTGGCTGTTTGAGCGCGAACTACAGAGTTGAATTGGAATAGATATATTTTTCAATGGAGGGTGAGTGAAATGAACAGAGTTGGAACTTGGGATGGATATATTTCAATGGTGCTGCAATGGAGGTATTTTATCAAGGTATTTGCTTTTGGCTGGGCTGTTGCTTAGTTCAGGTATTTGTTATACTGAATGGAGCTTTTTAAGGTATTTTTTATGCTGGCGAATAGAGCTTGCTTTGGCAGTATGTTTCTGCTGAATGAATGGAGCTTGCTTTGGCAGTATGTTTCTGCTGAATGAACGGAGCTTGCTTTGGCAGTATGTTTCTGCTGAATGAATGGAGCTTGCTTTGGCAGTATGTTTCTGCTGAATGAATGGAGCTTGCTTTGGCAGTATGTTTCTGCTGAATGAATGGAGCTTGCTTTGGCAGTATGTTTCTGCTGAATGAACGGAGCTTGCTTTGGCAGTGTGTTTCTGCTGAATGGAGCTGTTAGCGTATTCAAACAGAGCTTGCTTTGGCAGTATGTTTCTACTGAATGAACGGACCTTGCTTTGGCAGTGTGTTTCTGCTGAATTGAGCTTTTAACGTATTCAAACGGAGCTTGCTTTGGCAGTATGTTTCTGCTGAATGGAGCTTTTAAGGGCTGGACTTGTTATTATTTTAGAGCAGTATGGTTCTGCTACGCTTTTACAGAGCTTTGCTAGTTCGCTAGGTTTTTAAGTATTTAGTTCCAGTTTCTGCTGAACAGAGCTGTGCTGGCGAATTAACTGAGGTATTTTGTTTCTGCATCTGTTGGCTAGACTTGTTATTAGGTAGTATATTTCTGCTGCACTTCTACAGAGCTTTGCTAGTTCGCTGGGATTTAGTTCAGGTGTGTGTGTGTGTGTGTAGATAATATAAATAGCTGCAGTGTGACAAATGGATGTGGTAGGTAGAAAACCTCTCTCTGCCTGGTTTATTGTTCTGTTCCTCATTAATCTGGTTTTCAGGATTTTTGTGGCAAATCACTGCAGGATTGAATTCAGTAAATAATGACAGGCATTTGAATATATTTTGTCCTATTCCTCATTAAATCTGTGGTTTTCAGGATTTTTGTGGCAAATCATTGAAGAAGTGAATTCACTAAATGACAGGCATTTGAATTTCAGACTTCATAGTCTTCAGAAAATAAATGGTAACACAAAACCTTTTATTCTAGCAAGTTTATAAGGTCAGTATTTGAAATTTGTCCCTATTTTGGGGCTATATTCCCCCATTATTGGCTTTGTCCAGGTTTTTTATGCTAAGAGGTTGAGAGCTATGGTGAGAAGTGAGAACTGAATTCAGTAAATGTTAGCCATTTAAGTTTCAGTCTTTCTGTCTTTCAGGGCTCTGCTGATTTGGCTTAGGGGTATGTTACTCTGACTGTAGTGCACAAGGTGCTGGGTTTGAGACTTGGCAGTCAAATGCGTGGTGATAGCACAACATCTGTTCTAGCAGCTTTCTAAAATTATACAAGCAATGTTTAAAATGTGTCCCTGGTTTTTGGCCTTTTGCCCCCCCCCCCCCAAAAAAAAAGTGTGTGTGGAAGTAGACTTTTATGAATGAATGTTCTGAATTGGGCAGTTTTGTCGTTATTGCTTCATGCATTTTGTTTCATTGTCTACTGAAAAAATGTTAAAACAATAAGTTTAAAATGCACTCTAACTTAAGTCTAACATGTGTGCTATATTATACAAGGAATATAATTTAATAAAGTCAGGAAGGTGTATCAAAGAACGCATGTATGTTTCTTGTTTTGTGTGCAAGGGCCCTATGATTTGAAAACAGCCCAAAGGTAATATTTATCCACGACTGGCCAGTTGCATTTTCTTTGGATGTGGTATGGGTTTCAATGGTGTTTCAATGAATGTGAGTTTCAAGGGCAGAGAAGTTTTAATGCCAAGTCTATTTTCAGTATGAGAGAGTATTGCTTTGTTTAGCAGATAGTGTTTGTGTATTCTGCTATAAAATGTAAAAATAAAATCCAAATCATTGTAGAAGTAAAGCAATATATCCAAACATTAGTGTTTATGGTAAATGGGGTGAAAATAGCCAGGTAATGGAACATTGGAATGGCTGCATGGGGACTCTGGTGCCATATTTTGGTTGTCTGTTCTTCAGTTTGCGTTTGAAAGCTGATATCCCACAATTCCATTGGAGTGGGCGGGGTTACATACTTATGTATGCACATTTTATGTTAATCAGTGTACAGATTTGTACCTATTTTTCATGTTCCTTGTCCAGATTTTTGATGTTTCCAGGTTGAGAGGTATGATCCCTGCATATTCTTTCACTGCACTTATTAAATATACTCTAAACACTATCCTACTACATGCTAAACATCATAAACTTCTAATTGTAGGTGACCTAAATATAGATTCCTCAAGGGCCGTTTTAAGCCTTTCCGTGCATCTCAAATCTCTGACAAGTTCTGCTACCCCTTTAAGTGCAACCAGAGGCTTGGGAGATGAAATATTTACAAGCAGGTGCTGGGAAGATGAACAATTTACAGGTTGCCCGTGTCCATTAGAGACATAGGTGCCAAGTCAGGGATGAATTTCCTGTTCCTCATCCAGTTGTGCAAGCTACACTTGAATTGGTTTAGGGAGGAACTCTGCTTCACATGGATGGGAAGCATGTTCTAGAGAAGTGGTATTCTCTGAAATACACAGCTGTCTCTCAAGCAGGTCCTATTTATATCACAATTAAGGTTTAACTCTTTAGAATGGGTAATTCTGGTGCTGTTTGTTTTGTGGATATAAAAAGACAAAAATAAGCTAACCACACTGCTAAAGGAGACTCATAAGCAAAACAACCAAACTGAGAAAAATAATTGTGAGTCAACCAACACGGTCCAGGCAGGATAAACATTTGTTGAATGTACAAAAAGCTGTTTTATTGGAGAACTTTAGTGCTTTCATGGGGTTACCGCTTCATCAGACCAAATACAAAAGTATCTTAAAACACAGAGATATTTAAAACATAGCACAATCAATCAATTAAAATAATTAAAAAAGGCCAATAAAACAAAGTGATGTCACCCATATCACTGCCTACTCAGTAGAGCTGGTTTAAGGGAGATACCACTATTAAGTCCTGTGTATTCATATGCATGCAAAGAAACAAACAATTTTAGCTCACACATCCCATCAACTTTATTAAAATCACCTCTTCTAACATGGAAATGCATAAGTTGTAAAACTCTGAATTTAAAAGAATTGTGTCCTGGAAACAATAAGGCATGATTAGCTAAAGCATTTGATGTTACATGGTTACGTATTTTGCCTGGGTGCTCAAGTACCCTCTCTCTAAGTTGCCATGTGGTTTTGCCCACATAGAAACTATCACAGGAGCAGCAGGTAGCCAAATATACCAAATTGCTGCTCCTGCATGTCACCACAAATTTGGGTGTAAAAATGCACCCTATAATGGGATGTGTGAAACAAAGTTCAGTGGATATGGAAGAGCATGTCTTGCAACTGTGGCAAGGAAGCGTACCAACTTTTTCTGTATGACTATGTATATATATATATATATATATATATATATATATATATATATATATATATATATATATATTATGTATATATTATATATATGTATGTATATATTTTATATATATATATATATATATATATATATATATATAATATATTATATATATGCTGCGGTGGTGGTGCTGCTGTAGCGTTGTTGCCTCATAGCAAGATGTTATCCCGTTTGATTCTCAGCTAGAGTGTCTTCTGTGTGGAGGCATATGTGAATGGGGCATGCCTTCATTGAAGGTTGTGCATCAGGGCTGGTAACACGGTATGTAAAAATCCACTATCAGTCATTAGCGGACTGGAGTTCTGCTGTGGCGACCCCTAACCGGGAAAAGCTGAAAGACACAAACAAACAAATATATATATATATATATATATATATATATATATATATATATATATATATATATTGTAAAATTGTCTTTGTTACTTCGTGAAATATATTACTGTAAAACTGTAATTATTTTTCTTGGAGCTTTTCTCCTCGGTTCTCCATTGAAAATGGACTTGTGGTCAGTTGGGTTAACATGGTTAACAAATGTGAAATAAATAAAATAAATAAATAAATAAATAAATGTATTTGTATGTTAGGCAGAGATCACCTCTGAGTGGGCGATATGCGACGGAGTAAAGCTGGAGTTTTTTGAGACGGTCTGCATAGGGCATCTGTTTGAGGCCAGTAATCCTCTTTGTGAGGTATTTCTGCGCCCTTTACAGTTGTTGTAGATGTCTTGTGAGGTACATCCCAAAAGGGGCATTGTGCTCTATAATGGGTCTAATTAGTGATGAGTAGAGGGGAACAATGACTTCTTTTTTCTCGATGAGAAACCTTTTGTGATGAGGAGTGCCATGTAGAAGGATTTCCTGACTACTGTGGCAATGTGATTATCAAAGGAGAGACTACTGTCCATCTGTGTCCCAAGGTCTCTTATCACACTTTTGGTGTTAAGTATACTACTGCCTATGTTGTAGTTCATGGGTACAGAGTTTTTACCAAAGGGGATGACAATGCACTTTTTGGCATTGAGCTTCAGGCCATGGCTTTGATACCAGGCATCTGTCTCAGTGAGGTCCTTTTACAGGATGTCCACATCATTAGGAGTTCTGATTATGGCTTCTAGTTTGCAGTCAACTGCGAACATCATTAGCCAAAGACCTTCTGTGTTAGCCTGTACTTCAGAGAAGTAGATACAAAACAGGAGAGGACCCAGGATTGAATCCTGTGGTACTCCACTTGTCACTGGTCTGAAGTCATATTTGGAGTCTGCTACTTTCACAGTGTGGGTTCTGTCAGTGAGCCAGTTGGCAACCCATCTTGTGACGTAGAGATTTATACCTAGTTTAGTAAGTTTATCTATAATTCCAGAGTGGGGGATGGTGTCGAAAGCCTTGGCAAGATCTAGATAGGCTATGTGAACCACCATACCCTTGTCTATGGCTTTGGTGACTGCTTCAAAGAAGTCTATCAGGTTTTGGAGACATGATCTGCCTTTTACAAACCCAAACTGGGTGGGGTCCAGAGTTTGGAG
The DNA here is from genome assembly GCF_019279795.1 of Protopterus annectens. NCBI lineage: Eukaryota > Metazoa > Chordata > Ceratodontiformes > Protopteridae > Protopterus > Protopterus annectens. The sequence goes on from NC_056730.1 coordinate 205,536,461, forward strand.
ATTACCAATGTCTTTGTTTATAAGTTCCATGATGATACGTTCCATGGCCTTGCAGACCAGGCTCGCCAGGCTAATGAGGCAGTAGTTCCCAGGGTCTGTGGTGGCTGCCCGCTTGTGGAGTGGGATAACCATTGCTGTGCGCCATTCAGCAGGCAAAAAGCCTGAGGTGAGGCTATGATTGAACATGGTACTTAGGTGGGATGCCAGTTCATTCTGTAGTTCATGTAGAACGCAGCCTGGGATTTTGTCTGGTCCCATGGATGCTGTGTTCTTGGCTTTGGAGAGTGTGATTTTTACCTGTGCAGCCATGATTACAGCAACTTTGCATTCTTCCGGTATAGAGATGGGCTCTTTAGTGGGTGAGAGGGGGGTAATGTTAGCACTGAACCTATTTGTCAGGATTTTGGCAATATCAGTTGGGTCTGTTTATTTAGTGCCATTGTGCTGTAACTCAGAGCAGATCTGAGTGTTGCCATTAAGATTCTTGACATAGCTATAGAATGCTTTGTGGTTGTCTTTAGAATCAGTGGCGATTTTGTTTTCATAACTAGCTTTGGAGGATTTTATCAGGGATCGCAGCTTCTTACTGAGGCTGACCAGGGAGCTCCTCCATTCATGGGATTTTACTCTCTTTTGCAACAGTTTCTTCCTTCTGTTGTACAGTTTGTTTATGGCAGGGGGACCACCAGATTGGCTTCCTTTTTTTGGAGGATAGCGATATCAATGTTCTCCATTTTAAGGAGTGCCTCGAGTGAGTGCATTTTGAGATTTAGACTTCTAGCATTGAGTAGCATCACCCTCAGTTTTTGCTTGCCTGTTCCTGTTACAGTGGTGAATTTGTCATTTGAACCTTGTCTAAAAACGCACTATAGGGGCGGCAAGAACCTTAGCCAGTATCCGGAATCTCAGGTGTGACAGGTGCAGGCCATCTCTGGCAAAGCATCGTGGTCTGTCGACCATGTCATCCCAGGCAGACAGATACTGGATCCCTTTAAAATGGCACCAGAAGCTTAGCCAATTGTTGAAGTCAATCATTTTTGTCCTTTCACTGCGGCATCATTCTTGGTGATGGCAGAATGCTACTCAGGGCTAGGGTCATACCTGCCTGGGCTACAAGATCGGAGAGCTCTTCCATGTCTCTTTTCATGTAGTCCAGGGAGGTACATCTCAGGTCATTCACAACAACATGGACAATGACAGAGTCATATTTGTACTTGTTGTGGAGTGACCTGAGTGCGTGGGTTATGTGGCAGATCCTGACACCCGACAGGCAGCTGACAGTAACCTTCTCCTTGTTTAGCCTGGTAAGTGGGACATCAGTATGTCTGACTATAGATTCACCTATGACTAGTGTGTTGGGTACGTTGTTTTACCTTATTGGCTGTGGTTAAGTGACACACTGAGTCTGCGGGCTATGTGCCATTTGGGTTGTATTGGGGGGTGGAGGTTGCTTGCATTTCTGCTTTGGAGATCTCTGCTGCTTGAGCAGATTATTATTGAGAGTGTCTGCGAATGTTTTTGTGTTTCTATGTGTGGATTTTGCTGGTGTAGATTTAGTGAGACTATGTGATGAGTGTGGTGTGGTGCTCCTGACTGTCAAGTTCAGTCTTGATTGGAGAGAGCTTTACCTCCAGTTTGGCTAGATAAGTGCATCTCTCACATGTTGTAGTGTTGGGTGGTAGGAGGAGAGGGTTGTCTGTGTATATGAGGCAATTTCTACATTGCCCCAAGATGCCCAGATTCATCAGATAGACAGGAGGGAACACTGTGAGCTCGCCCTTGGACATGCCTGAATAAAAAACTATTTTCCTCTAGATAAGTGAGGAAAGTGAGTACAAGAGCTGTTTTTCTCTAAGCAAGTGAGGAAAGCAAGTACCAAAACTGTTTTCCTCTAGGTAATGAGGAAGGTTGAGTACTGTAGTAATTAGTGGGTTATTTAGTGCTTACAAGTTCTGAACAAGTGCTGATCACGAATAAGCAAATTCAAGTGCTAAAATTAAGAATCTGTATCTGGACTAAACTAGTTACAGGAAAGGAGGGAAACGAGTGCAAATGTGGGCTTTTAAATCAGAAAGTTGAGAGAGATGGAAAAACTGCTCAAATGGCCAATAACTACAATTTCTGGGCCAGAACCACTCCTTATGTAGTAGATAGGTTACCTAGTGCTTACTACTCCCACTGATAAGCTTGAAGGCTTCCCTCCAACACAGAAAGCTTGGGGGGGCTCAGAAGCTTACATACAGTCCTGGATACAGCAAATCGGAATCTGGACTACACTAGTTACAAGAAATGTATTTATATATATATATATATATATATATATATATATATATATATATATATATATATATATATAATGTATATACACACAGAAAAGTAGCTAAAACAGCAGTAAAAACAATTCAAATGCAATGCAAGCTAGCACACTTGAGTATGTAGCAATGTTAGACCAAACAGTTTAAAAAATGCAATTAAATTAAAAATGACTAAAAGCAAGTGCAGAAGGAGTCTATTAGGTAGAATGAAGTAAAAAGTTGGGACTGGGGGGAGTGTCCCAGATCAAATCTACAGTGGGGGCGGGCAACTGCAAAAGCCTCCAAATGTAAACAACAACACAGGAATAGGGATGATGGGTATGGGAAAACCAACACCTTCAGCAGAGATCTGAAAAACTATACAGTGAAGCCAAAGAATAAACAAAAACTCCAATAATGGCGCAACACTTGACTGAATCCTAACCAGTGACCCCCTTTTCTACAATAACCCTAAAACCCTTCATGATGTCTTGAGTGATCACTTACCCATCAGTACTCACAGATGTACTCCCTAGCTAAATAAACAACATCTACACAAATTCTTCCGTAAACTCTGTATGATTATCTTTTCTGAGCCAGGGGGCATAATTTGATTTTATTCTTATTTTTCAGGGGGGTGCTGGTGAGTCAAGTATGCCAAGTAAGATGCAATTGAATTCTAGTATAGCATCATTGAGAGGAAGTGAGTGTAGGTTAGACAAATTAACAGAGGAGAGTCTGTCACTGAAAATGGTGGGACTGAAGTCAGAGAGTTTACAGCAGAATTTGTGTAGATGTGGTTTATTTAGCTAGGGAGTACATCTGTGAGTACTGATGGGTAAATGATCACTCAAGGCATCATGAAGGGTTTTAGGGTTATTGTAGAGATGGGGGTCACTGGTTAGGATCCGGTCAAGTGTTGTGCCATTATTAGAGTTTTTGTTTATTCTTGTAGGGGTAGTAATTAGCTGAGTAAAGCTGAACAAATTGATGCTTTGGGCATGGGAGAAGGAGTCAATGTTACTCTAATTAATATTTACATCTCCTAGCGGGATGGTTTCATAGACTATATTTTATGACACCCAGGAAAGTATGCTTTTAATGATGGGGATGTGCTTGCCAGGTGAGGTATATATTGAGGTGATAGCGAGCTTTTTGTGATTGTTTAGGTGGCAGTTTAGAATTAGAATTTCTGCAGGGTGGAAATCTGGTATAGTAATGGGTAGGGTGTAGAGTGTCAGGTGGTCAGAGTAAAGGATTGTTACACCTCCACATTTTTCGTGGTTCTATCTAGCCAGTATATGTTGTAACCAGGGGGTAGAATATCTGTGTTTAGGATATGAGGTTTAAGTAAGGTTTCTGATAGTGCTAGAAATTCAGGGGAATAATTTGAGATCCATGCACGAAGGTCATTGATTTTATTCAGTAGGCTTTGTACATTGATGGATATTATAGATACGTTTTTGGAGGACTGGGGGTGGAGATACAGGAATATGGGGATGCAATGTGGGTGAATGTAGTGGTTAGTTGGGTTAGGGAGAGGGTTGTACACATAGACAGTAATCTATCCTTTGTCAATCATGTGTCTACAGTAGTGATAAAATCATTCTATGTTGCACAACTTATAAAAAAAAAAGGTATGGATCATGGTCTAAAGAAGTCATTGTTCCACTGTATTTGGCATTCATCTGACCTATCATTGAGTACAATGCCCCCTTTGGTATGTGCCTAACCAGGCATATCCAACAAATGGAATGTCCACAGAGGTTTCTCACTAAAGGAATACAGGGCATAAATAATATGTCCTATGCAGACCATCTCAATGCCCCATCAGTGTATTCTGTCTTATACAGACTTTTGAGTGGAGATCTATGCCTTTCATACAGGGCATTGTCACTTAATAGGACAAAGTTAGCCTTAAAGTAATTCCTGAATATTCTAGGGTTAGCTGGGGGTCCAGGTTGTATTTTTCTTATAAGGAGATCATTTTGTGGTCTGACCTGACCAGGGAAGACACTACACTATTGGGTGTGCAGCACTCTCCCTTATTAGTGAGGACCAGATCCAGTATGTCTGTACTCCTGGTTGGTGTACTGACAATCTGGTGCAGGGAGTTTTTGTTTACAAAATTCAGGAATCTCTGTGCCTATACATTTGGTATCGTATAGGTTTCCCAGTTAATAGTGTGGTAATTTAAGTCACCCATGAATATGGTATTAGGTTGGATGGTAAGTGTTTCCAGTATGTTTAAATACATGGTATGGGTTTCCTGGGTAATAGAGGGGGACCTATAGCTTGCAATAAAGTGGTTTTGGATTTTGCCTATGGTGATTTGAACACAGGGTAGCTCAAGTGCATTCTCCTGTTTGATGAGCCTTGAGGTATATTTGTTTTCTGATGTAAATTAAGAAACCCCCACCTGTAGTCCCTTTCTGTGTAGTGGCCTAAATGTGTGGAAAGCATTATAATGAAAATCCAAAGTCCAAGCAACAAGGCAATCTTGCAGTAAAGCCATTTTTAATTTTTTTGTCACCACTCCAAAAGACTTTTAAACTTTTTTAAAAACCTATGTTTAAAACATATGTAAGCACTTTTGTTCCTAAAGAACAACAGTATGAGGAACTTCATCGGACAATTTTTTAAAAACACTCTAAAGACCTTAAATAACATTTAAGCTAGCATGTTAAATGCATCACAAAATGCACACCGCCAGGAACAACCAATAAAGCACCTTAAAGCAGTCACACCTCCACACGTTGCAAGTGCATTAAACACCATTAATAACTAACATTTTTTATTAACCATCCCACATTATGTATACTTTAAGTATAGACTTTAATGTTTTTATATATTTTTAGCTTTTAATCTTAATAGTCTCCTAATATTTCTAGCTTCATTAAGACCTGGCCAAGAATGTGCTTTTAAATGCATTTGCCATGTCATCTCGGCCTTTTCCTGTAATAATGGCCAGGCCCCTCCCCTAATAGGGATTTTTAACTCTTCTAAAATAACAAAATTAAATTGATAATCATGGTTAATAATACTGTGTTTTGCTAAAGCATGGTTCTCTTTCAAAGCTCTTATATCACTTAGATGTTTCCCATCCTGTTTTTTAACTTATGTTCTGTTTTGCCCACATAGAAACATGGGCATTTGGAACATTCCTTTTTCCGTATTACAAGATAGTCTACTATAGACTTTGATTTTATGGCTGTTAATCTTAAACTTACTAACTACCTTCTATAATATAAGAACAGTATACACACATTCCACTTTTGCACATTATATCTATTCTTTTTGGTTCATAGTGATTCTCTAATAAGTTTTTAAGATTCAAACCGCTTTTATAAATAAATATGGGTTTATCTCCTATGTGGTCCCCCAATTCTTTCACATTGTTCAAAATACCAAGTTTTTAAATATAATATTTGTCAAAGCATAGCTATCTGCACTAACTGTGGAAATAAAAGATGTTATTGCACTTTTTAGTACTTATGCTAATTTGTGTTGTATTGTCATTCTGTTCACTATGAAACACTTACAGGTTAGTACTAAGCTAACTGCTCTTGTGAGCTATTAAGCCTAGCCAATTATCCCTTGTGAGACTCAAACCCCACACCTTGTGTTTTTAAGGCAAACACCTTAACCATTAGGCCACCCTCCCAACCGTTGCTGATCAGTGAGGGTAATGATTTTTAAATTAGAACTGTCACCTCAATTTTCAGGTGCATTTACCATTCTAGTACCTAGAATTAGATTAAAGTGCCCTTACTGCCTTCTTTTCTATTGCCTCATTTCTCAAACTGTCAACCAGTTCAACTGAGTATCCTTGTTTTAGGAACATATTCCTTAAATTATCACATTCCATTAGGAAACTCTCCCATACTGTGACCATATGTGGTGCCCTAACATACTGACCCTTAATGACTGCTCATTTTTGAGCAAACAGATGGTTGCTATTATAATATAAAAAGGAAGAAAATTTTCAACATTATAAGCTTGCACTGTCGTTGTGTTCTCTGCAGCTTTGAACCATGTCTCAGTGACTACACAGACATCAGCATTCTCTAGGGTGAAGAAACCTTCTAGGGAGTGGAGTTTTTTGTTTAGACGTATAACATTTAGCAGTAATACCATTAGATTTTCTTGGTTTTGATTTGCTATGTCAGAAGTACTTTCAGTTTAGCATTACCTAAAAAAGGCACTAAGGGGGAAAAATTGACTCTGGTGGGACTTGACACCACAATCGTTGAATGCCTTTTTACCATCTTACTAGATGTCCAATGCACTATCCAATGTGCCACACAGTCACAGAGTGATTAGGAGTATAAAAAACACAATCATACAGAATTGCTAATTCCTTCAACCTAACACAAAAAGTCACTAAAAGAAATAGACCTAATAACCTCAAACTCTACTTTTGGATGACATCTTACTTAAAAGTATGCCAAACAAACTATGGCATCATCA